>NW_017962977.1:2107886-2192005 GCF_001890905.1 Aspergillus aculeatus ATCC 16872
AAAAAAAAAAAAAAAAACAAGGGCGTGCACTGCTACTGCTGGCACTAGTGCTGACCGTCATGGGATTTACCTCTCGATTGTTTTGTATTTTATTTCTTTGGTCGGAAGGGGGAGAAACAGCTGGGAGGATTTGTGACGTTTTTCGTCCCGAGGATTTAGTTTCTTTGGCTAGGGTTAGGGGGGGGACGATGGTGGGAAGCGGGAGTGCAGACGAGCTGACTTCTTCCACACCAAATTTGGCCGGTTTCTCTGATCTATCCAAAAGCTATATAAATCCACATCACCTCCCTCGAGCCAGCATTGGGGGCAACAGGCAAAGAGAGAGAATGGATGCAGTGACATTCCTTTTTTCTTTCCTCTGGTTCTGCTGAAAGGTTGGCGTCGATTTCATCACGGTGGGTGGTGCCCCCAGCTTCGAGCTAGCTCTTCATGCAGCTTAGCTTTTTGTTCCGGCGTCCACGGGATGAGTCGGGTTGGCCCAAAAGAGCAGGTTCCCAATCAGACAAGTCGGTGAGGCGAGGCAATTCCCTCCGAATTTCAGCTCACGGCGGCAGTAACGACACTCGAGAGGAAGCCAGCCACACTGGTGCAAACAAACCTGCTTGCGTCGCCAGTGGGAATTCTGTTTCTGGGACAGAACCTCCGGCGCTGGTGGAGCCGCATGCCCGATTCGGCCCGGTCTATTGAGACCGAGCAGGCGGCTAGTCTGTCATTGGCCACGGATGCACCGCTAAGTGGGTCATGTACCACTTTATCGGACCCATTTGGCTGCTAGGATCCACTTTTTCTGGGACCTCCTTGGTTTTTTCGCTCTCTCACTCTGCTGCTGCTGCCCTCGTTGCTGTGATCCCTCCTCCCTCACAGTCAGCTTCAGAACAACCAGACTTTGTGCATACCGTAGGCCAGACTCTCCCTACAGCCAATTGCTCTGTCCTCAGGGTCGGGAAACCCGGAAGATGAAAGGGCAAGTCCATTTTATATGTAAGGAAGAATGAAGGGAGCTCGGGGTGGGAATGCTCCCTCCCCATCCTTTTTTCTCTCCACCACCCCCTCTCTCCCCCCTTGGCCAATCTTTCCCCGGTCACCCTGGTTACAAGTAATCTTACTGTAAAGCCAATTGCTTCATATCGGCATACGGTGGAAAAAGCACAGGACCTGGTCATGGACGAGAAGTGGGTGCGCAATGGCAGCATCGCCGCAATGCGACTCGTGGATAGTACGGCCAGCGGCCCTGCACGGCCGGACAGAGACCCTGAACAATTGGCTGTACCGGCAGCATTGCGCGCTTGGCCCCATCCCGAACGAACCCGAACTGTCCGCGAGAGCGTAAAGCAGATGGTAATTGCAGTGTATGATACCAGTCAAGTAAGATAGAGGACAATCAATTACTGGAAGCACACACGCGCCAGGCCCCGGGTAGGGCTTTTTCTCTTCCCAACAAGCGCACTAACGGAAGCCGACTGGGGGGCTGGTGGGCTCGAAAGGGTAAAAAACGCGAAAATTTAGCGGGAAAGTATTTATGGCCCGGAAAGGTCACTGTTGTCACATTTCCTCCAGGTTTTCCTCCCAGAAAAGTTCTTCCTCTTCCTCTTTTCTCCTCTTCTTCTTTCTTCTCTCCTTCCTTCCTTCCCATCCCCCATCTTCTCGAGAAAAAAATCCAGTCTTCTTTCTCAAGACCAACCCACCCCATCACAATGGCCTCTTCCCGTGTCTTCGCCAGCCGTCTGGCTTCCACCATGGCTGCCACCTCCAAGGTCGCCCGCCCTGCCGCTCGCGTTCAGCTCAACGCTGTCGCCCCCAAGCGCACCTTCACCACCCAGAAGAAGATCAACATGACCCCCTTCCAGACCGTCAAGCGTCAGTCTCCTTCCGGCCTCATCCAGGCCAACGCCCGCCAGGCTTTCGCCGCCCAGGGCCGCCGTCAGTACTCCTCTGAGATCGCCGACGCCATGGTCCAGGTCTCCCAGAACTTGGGTATGGGTTCCGCTGCCATCGGTCTCGGTGGTGCCGGTATCGGTATCGGTCTCGTCTTCGGCTCCCTCCTCCTCGCCGTCTCCCGCAACCCTGCCCTCCGTGGTCAGCTCTTCTCCTACGCCATTCTTGGTTTCGCCTTCGTCGAGGCCATTGGTCTGTTCGACCTGATGGTTGCCATGATGTGCAAGTACGTCTAAATTTAACGCAACCACTTTTCTCCCACGACAATCGAGCCGCATATCATATCTCCTAGCGAAGCGTTTGCGGTGTCCGGCAAATCTTGGAAGGGATCGAATTTTTTTGTGAGATGAAATACGGGAAGGGAACTAGATGGGATGATGACGAAACCAATTTCACAAAAAGACTCTCACAAAATCAACGAAGCTTTTTCTGGATCACTTGTACAACAATTCCACAAATGAAACAATCGGTTTAATGAGCGTGCTCGTCCGGTAAACCGGTTATCTTCTCTTTGTTCCATTTTTACCTTTCTTCTCTGTTTTTCATTTTCCCAAAAAAGAATTGAGAACGACTGGAATTTTTTCCACACAGACACTTCTTTCTTATCTAGGAGGTTGATCTTTTTGTGGTGGTCTTTTTATATATCATGTACTACTCCCTATTTCCTTTTTCCCCCTCACGTCGTCGCCTACCACATGCAACCAATATACACTGTACATATAGAGTTAAAATGGCCACTCTAAACCCATCCTTCTGAGCCTTCAAAACTCGCTGTGTTGTCTTAGGGAGCCAAGTAGACGATATATGGTGAGGACGATCCAGAACAGGGGCATGATATCGTAGAATCACCGACAAACCCCCATATTCTGGGGTAAAAAAGAAGAAGCTTGGGCTTGAGCTTGAGTCTGGAGTGATTCCAGCTCAGCACAAAACAGAGAGCTTTTGAGCATCCATCGAATTGTAGTGATCAGAACCACTCACAAGTCGTATACGGTATGACGGGATTTAGAGAAGGTCAGAGCTCTCTCCAGGCTCCCTCCTCCCCGTGGTGGGTGCGTGGTGAAGGATGCGGATTGATGCCAGCTGTCGAAAACGGATGAACCTCCCTTTTCTCCTTCCCTTCCCTGTTCTTCCGGGGAGAGGGGGGCGGCCGATGTCCAAGCTAACTGGCACTGGCTCCGTAAGAGATTGTTATCAATCACCATCAGATTAAACACTCAATTGCAATTTCTACTCTCTTGACTCTGTATATAGTCTACCCGCCTGTCTTTTTCTCATCTCATTCTGTCCATTCATTCCCCAGACTTCGCATTTGCTGTGTGCGCGTGTATCGGCGGGTGGTTGGTAGTCAGTGTATGCCAGCACTAACTTACCGTATGTAACGTCCGATACTCCCTTGCTAGCCACGCACGACCTTCAAGCCCATAGTAACATGGAACAATTATGATACATCCATTATCCATCTATCCATCCATTTCTTGATCACTCCTATCAATTGCCTGGATAATGTTATGTTTACGCTACTGCCTTTCGAACTTGATGAATCTGTCCTCTCGAGAAAAAAACTTTTTCCTCTCTCATGCACGCATGCATGGATGAGATGCATGCAGCCACCACAAACCACTCTCTCTTTCTAATTTAATTACGGCGGCTGTCAAGCCCAGAACAAGTTTTGTAATGTGAACCACTCCGGTCCGATCAACGGACAAACTTTCCTACTTAACCGCGGTAATACGCCGGGTTCTCCTCCATCTTACAGGACAGTAAGCTCTTTGGCCGGATGGGCAGGGATGTGAGAGGTTCTGTCCTTTTTCTCTAATCCTTGCTACAGGTCGTGGATAGTGGGCTGAGATATACGGATACAGTAAGCAAGCCTTTATCAATGCATTGCAGGGGTGGTGAGGTTCGTGAGGTGGAAGAGACTATTTCGAGGGAATACCTCACGTCCCTACTGGAAAGGAGATTGTTCTGATACGGACCATCGGTTCTCCTGGCCGTCGGTGGACGGGTAAATTGGTTCCAGGTGTGATGAATCATGGACAGAGAACCCATTTCGTGGTTGCTGATCCGTCTTGTCTGTTCTTCAGTCGTGCCGAGTCCGGGTGGCAGGCTGTATTGAGCGGTACAGGGGTGCTGTATGGTGTGACGGGCTGGATACGGGCAAGGTATTTGGGGCTGGAAGGCCTGCTGGGCGGAGTAGGTTTGCCGGGTGTTGATCGGGGAGGTTGCCTGAGGGATCGATATTGATATTCCATTGAGATATTGCATTTGATTGTTGATGTGAATAGCACTTGGGTTGAGTGTAGCTGTAGACAACTACTGTAAGTGTGGAACTTAGGTTGATATAGTCAAAATCATGACTAATACTTCATATTTAAGTGCGGAGCTTGCTTTGTTCTCTGAGGGACGTTACCCCAAGACAAAGTATATATCTTACTGTCAGAGGTCTCTGCACAGCGGAATATCGAATTCAACTCGCTCAATAGAAGCTATTCAATCTGGTGCATCTTGAAGGACCTGCTTTATGCTCTATACTAGACCTTCATTTATTCACCCAACTACACAACTGATCAAGATAATTCCCTCTTAACCAGTTTGAGATGTGGGACTTTTATTGACATCACGTGGCATCTTAATGCCTCAGGCAGCAAAAACTTGGACATGTTCCCCGCGGTCCACCTGTCGTCCGCCATCATCAACCACACCTCCATCTTTTGTCCGCCCGTGCCACGTCCTTGAACTTATTTACCGCAAAGACCCAAGCCAATCAAGCTTGATGCTCTGACTCAATGGCTTCCATTCTTCCCCACTCATCATCGACTACTGTCCAAGCCTGTCCGCGCAGTTAATGCTACTAATGCTACGCCAGCAACCCCGACTCCGTTTCGCAACACTGATTTTGAATCTCGATAAATATCGAACGTCGGTCGAGACCTGGAGAGAAACAACACATTCTGCCCGGTAAATTCAGATGTATGCGCCCGGCGATTGAGAATCCGTTCCAGACCGCACAACACCTTGATAGCACCTCCCGCGAAATCGACTATTTGCTGCCGAGAGCTTATGTCGGGACCGATACGAATAGAACACAAAGGGCAGATAATGCGAGAGCACGGCATGCTTTCGGGGACACTGGTGGCCATGCTGTGGGAAGAATACTCTTCGCGGACGGGGATGCCATGCTGGTATATAAAGCATGGCCTCTTGCGCGCCGACAAGCTTGGTCGTAGTGGGACCACCGGCCTGATGCGTCTCAAGTATTGCGTGGATGCATCGGTGAAGTATCCTGGACCGTAGAGATGTACTGGCAAGAGGATCGGCAGGGTACCTGAGCGTAGGGAGCAGTATCAGCCGGAAGGAGAGCGAAAGTGCCGCCATTTGGAGTAGGAGTAGGAGCAGGACTTATCAGTACATTGATGGCAATTTAGAATCTGTAACCATGTAGATGCGTACATGGAGCTCCAGACCTTGCCCTGCGTTAACGCCTAACAGCCTTGACAAACTTGAACAGGCTCATTTAAGGCCATGCCCGATTTATCGATACATCAGACCCTTCATCTCTCACTCTTGGCCAATAGCGCATTCAATGTATCTTGTAACTGATGGGTCAGTCTTGGGTATGAGATTCGATCTTCAATGCTGCGAGGTCACGTCTCAAGATATCATCGTCCGACACCTTGTCAAGTGATGTCAGTACAATTATTCGATCCTATCCACTTAATAGAAGCCAATCTAGTGAAGGTACATTCCTATAGAATGCCAATTGCGCATAAATCTCAAAACACGAGCATAACCCAGAGCACGTGACTTATACACCTATTGACTGCATAACTTGGGCTACCACGGATGATCACCTTCCACCTTCGTCTCGACCTCAATGCCAGTCAGACACGTCCGATCATTCTTCGAAGAATGTGGCTCAAATGTCGGATCACAGTCATCTGAGCTCGGCGGAGAAAAAGCGCCTCCGCGATCGACGGGCGCAGCAGAATTCTCGAAGTAAAAAGTTGCAGTATCTCAGTCACCTCGAAGATCGCATCGCACGGCTAGAAGAGCAGGTCGCTCACTGTCGGCAACACCACACCGATGAAGGCGCCCAACAGCGATCTGAAGAGCTAGAGACCCTCCGGAGACAAAATGCATCTCTTCTTGCGCGTCAACGACAGCTGAAAAATCTCCTGCAATCTTGGGACATCGATGCGCTGACGTCTCCGGAAGCTGCCACGGGACCAGCTTGTACCCCCGAGGCCGCCGATGTCGAGAGCCTGCGTCCTCCACTACCATCGCTACCACCGCCGATAGCAGTCTCGCGCAGCTTGATAGACCCCTTGGAAGCTAGTAGAAGAACTCTACCCATCCCGCCGATCGCTCCAATCCTGCCACCGCTGCCGCCACTCGCAGCTACTATCAACTACGCTCACGACTCTACAAACTCACCAGAGCCACTCTGGAAACGCATTCCACTCACCAACGACGACCCGTCAGCCCCCTACATGAATTGGGTAGCTTATCAGGAGCAGATCAGAGCATCCCCGGACTCCCCCGCCTCTCCGCTGGATCTCCTGTACGGCTCCAAGACCAACGTCCTGGCAGACCTAGTCTACCGCACCACGAAGCGACGGCCGCTGCGCGACCCCGAGCGCCTGGCCTGTGGGTGGCTAGCCTACCACCTGCTCAAATGGATGTACTCTCCCAGTCCCAGCCGATTCGCTCGGCTGCCAACCTTCATGCATCCGAATATCGACCAAATCAACATTCCCCACCTTGGGTCGATCGACCTCATGATCTGGCCGCAGATCCGGTCCAATCTGATCCGTCGTTGGCACATCTACGAGGGTCAGCGTGACGATCTCTTTGGGTTCCTGGCCTGTTGTCTCAAGGTCCGTTGGCCCTGGGGCGAGAGTATCCTCGAGCGCGATGATCAGGATCAACTCCGTATCCGACGCAGCTTCTACGAGACGTTCATGACCATCGAGGGATGGGGACTCACCCCCGATGTCATTCGAAGCTACCCCAGTATTTTGACGGGGGTTGACCTGCAGTCTATTGTGTATGAGGTCCTGTGATTGATGAACGAATGGTATTAGGAAGTAGTCTATATTCTATATGGGAACAACAGGGAGTCTATCAATACATGTTAAGCAGGTCGTTACATCGTCTTTGCGGCCACGGCTCATCAATCCAAGTCAACCGGAAACCTCTCGCGGATCATCTTGCCGTATCGGTTGAACAGCAACGGGACCGGCACAAAGGCCAAGGCCAGGAACCCCAACAGCGAGTTACCCCATCCGATGCCCATGTTGCGGAACATGGTAGGGCCTGCTAGAGGTAACAAGGCGCCCATCAGCGATCTCGAGGCCGTCATGGTGGCGTTCGCGGAGGCCGCATAGGCCGGGTATGCGTCAATGACATAGGTCTGGATGGGCATCCAGATGCCGAGCATGCCCACGCCGAAAGGAATCATGCCGATGATGGGGACGATCCAGTGGACTTTCTGCGCGTTCTCGGCCGACCAGCCGTACCAGAAGAAGGTGATGGGAATGATGCAGCTGAAAATGATCATCAGCGGCAGACGCATCTCGGGCTCGAACTTGCCGCCGTTCTGAGCGGTCAGCTTGATGACCATGCGATCGTTGGTCAGTGATACCGTCAACAGGCCGATGAAGAACCCGATGCCGATGCCGATGTACGCGAGGCCCGCGAGACCGGTCGAGAAGCCATATCGCTCCTCGAAGACGGAGGTCACGGTGGTGAAGAACAGATACAGCAGACTGTACACGAAAGCGATGTACACGGAAAGAAGGAGCACAATGGGCGATTTGCAGAACAGCACCACGGGCCGTTTGAGTCCCTGCGCCAGAACCCGACTGGCCGAGGGCGGTGCTTGGTGCCTACTGCCGGTCACGTCGTAGACGCTGCGAAGGTCGACCCGATCCAGCTCCTTGGCCAGGCGCGCCGTCTTCCATCGGATCAAGAGCGGCGCATACGTCTCCTGGTTCAGGACCTCGATCCCGGCCGAGATGACCGCACCGCTGATAATCAGGAGGTAGAAGACCCAGCGCCAGCCGATGGTCTCACCGACGAAGCCACCACAGATGGGGCCAATGATGGGCCCTACGAGAGGCCCCATGGCCCAAATGGCGGTGGCCCGACCGCGCAGCTCGGTTGGAAACAAGTCCGCGATGACTCCAGCGCCCAGAGTCACGCAGCCCGAGCCGCCGATGCCGGTGAAAAAGCGCGACACGATGAGGGTGGTCATATTGGGGGCCCGGGCACAGCCGATCTGCCAGACGACGAAGAACCAATTCGCGCCGCTGAGGACGACCCGACGGCCGTAGATCTCACTGAGCGGGGCGAGTAGCAGAGGGCCGAACTGGAATGATCAGTTTTCTGAGTGCGTCCGAGGGGGGACAAAAGCATCCTACATACCACGAACCCGAGCAGGAAGATGGTTACGCTGAAGGAGAGCAAGGTCTCGTTGGTGACCATGAACTCCTTGGCCACGAACTCGATCGCCGGGGAGAACATGCTCGACGCGAGCGGCGAGATGAAGGTGATGGAGCTGATGAGCGCCAGCAGGGTCCACTTCTTGGAGGCAGGGAAATTCTGGGGGTTGGCCGGGTCATCCTGACTATCCCACCCCACGAGCCCACGCGAGAGATCTGTAACGGGGAAGAGGGTCTTGAAGTCCTCGGTGGTCGATGCGGTTTCGGGCTTTTCGTGCAGGCGTTGGAACTCGAGGTCGTCCTTCTTCATGGCTGCTGCTGAGCCGGGGTCGGAAGTAGCCCGCCGAGGAAAGAAAGATGTAGTACGAATGTGAAGAGGATTGCTAGAAAGGGTGGTAATCAGATGTGAATCAACAGATGCAAGTCCGTAACCTGTTGATTATCGATTAAAGGAACCGCTGGTGCAACGGAAATGAGAAAAAAGCAAATAGCAAGTCATCCAAAGACCCTACGGGCCGGAGAGAGTATTTAACCTACCTAGTTATAGGTTAATGCTCCCTCCCCCCCCGTCTGCCTCACCATGTTCAACGCTCAGCAGAGAGTCCCAGCCCAGCCCCAGAGCAATACGAAGAAAACCCCACCTCTGCCATCATTAAGCTGTCCAGACCCGAGAGCATGGCTGAGTTGAAAAGTGGGTTCATGGGGAATGTTTTGGGCACTGCTAGTGCTGACATGGTGGCCGCAGTAGCCGATTGGATCTGACGTTTTGGGGAAATCATGCGCGATGATGGTGATGATAGCGATGGTGGTGGTGGTGGTGGTGGTGGTGGGTGCTGATGACATGAGATAGCGTGAGCCTTATTTTCCGCAGGGATTGTTGCCTTGTGGTTCGTTTGGGTTGTCGGTATATTTCAACGTAACTGGATTGGATCGGACTAGATACCTATCTACTGGATGAAGTATAGCGAACAGACACAGCCTCAGGATCCTGTGATGATCACGCTATATGTTGTATCTAGTATGGGACATCACGATTCCATGATCCGGGAATGCGAATTAGGGCAGAAGCGAGGTGAGAAATGCTCATTCAGCTCGGCCCCATTCCGGGCAGAGCGCAAGTAAGCACCGCCTTTTTTTTTTTCTATTCCCAGGTCGCTCGGACGAAGACGGCGATATTAGCCTTGATTCCCCTCCAACTGATTTTTTTTGCCCTGATACATCCAAAGATATGACAACTCAGGGGTTGTGTTATGTAGAAGTAAATTTGTTCTGGACCTTTTCCTTTTCCTTGCTGCCGGAGAAAGGAAATTCTTGCCGGTGATTGCGGCACTTCGAACAAAAGGGCTAAAACCACCGAGGACAGAGGGGCAAAGGAAAAGAAAAAGCTTCAAGCATCAAGCTCCTACGCCTTCCCGCTATAGAATTTGATTTGAAAATAAATCAGGATTTGTCAGTGTACAGTACAGGAGTACGCGAGGCTGTGATAACACTACCTACTGGTATAAACTAGCGATTACTTTGGTAATCTGACCCGGCAACGGACAGTAACTTACTACAAGCAAAGCCGAGAGCGCGGCTCTTGCTCGCGGTCCCACTTTGTTGTTTATGTGTGTGTGTGTGTGCTATGGGATGGGACTAGTGTTTGGGTGTCTGCTGTCTAGTCTAGCCTAAGCCACGTTGTTTATTGTCTTTAGTAGTAGTGGTAGTAGTTCGTGGGATAGTGAGAAGTGAAGGGATTTCAGCCTTGTTGTTATTTTTACACCTTATAGGTGGGTGATGTTTTTCGTCGATTTTACCCGAGCCAAGCATTTGGTGGGATGATTTTGCTACGTACGTAGCTGGTTCTGGTCTGGTGGCGGTGTGAAGTGCCGAGTCGAAGGGATCCGATACCTGGTCTCGAGGGATGTGGCGTGCTGAATCGTGGGTTGCATTATGGTGGTGTAGTTTTACTGGTGACAAAGTCGTGTTGTCGTCTGTGTTTTGGTTTGGTTTGTTGTTTGTTGGCGGGACGGAGATCCGACCGACCGCTTTTTGTTCTATGGGTGCGTATGCAATGCGGCCAGCTTAACTACAAACTACAAACATCATATACAGTTCACTTCTCATCCTAATCGATATACTATATACGATAGATATTGAGGCTATAGTTGGAACAACAGCAGTGGGGGTTTGGGGTAGGTTCTCTGAAAATAGCAAGTTTGTCGGCAGTAATCTCCCCACAAGCATGCATACGGGCAGTGGTTGACAGCGCAGCGAGGGGGGTTTATCCGGCGATGGATCGGACATCGGTCCCTCGGCATTATAATCTAGTTTTACGCTCAATTTGCCCGGAAGAAAGTCTTAGCAACCTTAGTAGAGAGTCAATCCATATGCCAGTTAACTCAATCAGGGAGATTATGTGAGATACGCTGGTTGGTCTTGAATTTTGTTTGAATCATGTGGAAGTCTTAGGGACTGTGGATTCGGATGAGGATATGACGTGGCATGGATTGTATAGGGTACCAGTGTTTGAGGCTGCGGCTGATGCTATTGCTGATGCTCTTGCTAGTCAGTCTGGGCGAGGCTGCTGGCCGCCGGCGCATCTCGGCTACTCTTACCCGAGTTTTGGTCGGGTAGGGTTTCGGGGTGGCCGAAAGTCACGGGAGGGGTTCTATAGTACCAGACAGATTTCATGCATGAGATGATGCCTGGCTTGGGCCGATCGGATTTCGCCTAGCTTGGGTCGAGAGAAGGTCAATGTACTAGTGGGTGTGGCATAGGTATAGGTACATGTACAGATTAGGGTGAATTGCAAACATTCTGTGCATCGCAGATACCCAAAAGTATCACTACCGACCACGACCCAGCGCTAGCTAACTGATAATCATCCCCCCTCGACCTCTGACCTCGTATATTGCCGCGGAATCAACCGCACGGGCAACGCCTTCTTAATCCAAAGCGATGTAGTCCGCTGATCGGCCCACCCTTCCCTTCCCGGCATCAACTCCGCATCAAAGTTCCAGAACAATTTGCTCACAATCAACTGCAGCTCCGCATACGCAAGACTAAGCTTCCGTTAGAACCTTCATCAACTAGACGAATCGAAGTAGGCGGCACTTACTTCTTCCCCAGGCAATTCCTGGGCCCGTAAGAGAATGGATGAAACGCTCCGCGATCATCTTTCGCAAAACGCGCACCATCCTTGCCGGCCATCCATCGCTCCGGCCAGAACGTGTCCGGGTCGCTGAAGTTACGTGTTGATCGGTAGCACGCCCAATGGTGGAGACCAACGGACGTTCCCGCGGGGACAAACCGACCGCAGATTAGTTGTCCCGGGGCCGGGGTGACTCGGGGCAATATGCCGGGCACGGGAGGATACATGCGAAGCGATTCCTCGAGCACAGCGTGGAGATAAGGGAGTCGGGCGGCGCGGTGGACGGTGATGTCCCGCTCGTCGGAAAAAGCCGCACGAATCTCCTGCGTCACCCGCGACAATGCGCGTGGGGTGGTGAGGAGATAATACATCATGCCCGAGAGAACGGTGGCGGTGGTTTCGCTGCCCGCGATGATAAGGGTCTGGCCTTGCGTGACCATCTCTTCGAAGCTCAGGCCCTCGGGGCCTATGGCCGAGCGAGAGCCTTTGAGCATGTAGTGGACTATTGGAGCCTCTATTAGCATGAGGTCAGGAGAAAGAGTGCAGCTCACGCACCAAAGTCTTGTCGTTCCGTCTTGAGCTCAACTCGACGAGACAGCTTGCCCTTTGCCAATTGATATATGTATATACGGTCTTGCTGAAGGTGTCTCGGTGCCCAGAGCGAAGCGACCCAGAGGCTCCACGGAGACGGCAACAGATACTTGGCAGCGCGAAAGTATACCATTACGTCCAGCAGTCCGGTGATGGCGGCGAGGTAGCGAGACCAAACGCCCTTGTCCAGTAGACCAAACGTATCCCCGAAGGCTAGGTCGCCGATGATGTCGAACGTCGTGAAATTGAACCATTGGACCATGTCCACCACACCACCTCCGGCTTGATCAGCGCGGTGATGGAGTTGGCGGATGAGAAGGTCGACATAGTGTTGAAGGGCTGGCTCTTGGGCGCGAAGAGCCTTCTCGGAAAATGCATGCGATAGGAGACGTCGAAGACGTCGGTGGTAGTCGCCGTTGGCTGCTACCTGCATTGCAGAAATTCTCCACAGTGGTTAGGACAGGAGTCACAAAAGATGACGGAGATAGACGTACGACACTCCACTGCCCGTCTGGTGAACGGGTAAAAAAGTCCTGATCTTTATCGAAGACAGCTTTGGTATCGCGAGTTCGGTGGCCTGACGCAGTGTGAGAGATGAACAGGCGGGCTATGCGACTGAACCAGATATACCGCAAATCTCGTTCCAGGCCTGACTGGAATTGTATGACAAGCTGTCGGGCGCGATGCGGACCACCTCGCCATACTGGTCGTGCCATTCCTTGATCCGAAGATGGAGGCATCCCTGGAGTTCGAGGAGCACTGTGTAGAGCCGTGTTGCTCGGGCAAGTATTGGCCCAGGATGGGATCGAAGCGGATGTAAATAGACATTGTATACAAGTTTGGCACCGGTAAGTATCCCGAGAATATAGAAGATAGCCTGGGAAAAACTAGTCAGTCGAGGAAGAAGCTCAATCACCGAGAGATACCCACGAAGAAATTATGCGAGAAGGACCAATGAAAGAAGGGCGCAACCAGAAGGTTCAGATTGTGGATTTCTCTATTGGCCTGTAGAGAGTCCATGGTTGAACAGCCGGCGAAGTCCGATTTCCCTTAATTTACACAAAAGTGCCTGAGGATCCTTGCTCGGTGTTCCAATAAAAGTCCAGGATTTGCGAACGAGATAAGTGTCGGTGAGTTCAAATACCTGTGATGCGTGACCAGCGTAAACTAAATACCGAGGGTTGATAATGCAATAAAGACTCTGTGTACCACCTGTATAGACTGAATGTAGCGCGGCGATACAAGGTAATTCAACTCCCTCTAGCGATAGCAGAGAGCCGTGAGCAGAAGAGATGTCTCGGTCATTCTTATATAGCTCATTGACTGGCCAATGTCCCATCTTCCAGTCGGATAGGTCGGCTGCCATTCGATCTAGGGGTCTGCGGTGAACGCGCAGGAATGCAGGGTGACTCTGGGGAGAGCTGCTTCATGCATTATGGCCGGTGAGTTGTCAGAAGATCATCTCAGACGGCCGTGCATAACGTACATTTGTGCACGATTTGTGTATGAGCATCGGCCATAATGCGCGTTTGTGCTGAGGGTTCTGCACTCTTCGGGAATATTGGAAGCAAGGGATGCTGGCTCTTTGGGCATGGGTTCGTGGTCTGGTGTGACGTACTTACAGCCAGAATCGTCTTGTCAGTGAAATGCATATGCTTTATGTTTAGATTTGATGAGATAACTCGTACGTAGTCAGGGTCATGCATTCTCTGCTTCTGAAGGTGGTTTTGGTGGTAGCTGGAAGCCGTGTCGTGACAAGAAACGAGTTTGTGGAGGGAGAGGCTGTTGCGAGAAGGAAAGGCTGAGAGGGAGTAGCGGGCCGTGGGTGGCGTCTTCTATGCGGTAAAAAGCCTAAGCCACTGTAGGACTCCGGCGGCATGGGTATGGAACTTCTTCGGTCTACCATATAACCTACTTGCCAAAAGTTCTTTTATTTGCAAAGTTATATTCAGCTTCCTGAACCGTTCAGTATCCAACTCGAAAGTCTACTCCTGGTATAAAGTGACAATGCCATATCCGACATACCCTAGGTCCCAAATCACACCGATCAACTCCAATAAGCCCAGAATTACTCCACGACTTCGAACTTCACATCCTTGTTCGGCGCGAACGTCTCCTTCCAATCATCATACAGCTTCCCCAGTTCCCTGACATACTGAGCGTGGACCTCGTCAATATACGCCTCATCTGGCTCCCACCGCTGCTGCTTCACCTCGATCGGCCTGCCGACCACAACGTTCAAGGGCCTCCGATGCGGACAGAAGAGTCCAAACCGACCGGTCGAGAATGCCACGCGATGGCCCACCGCGAACTCCCAGGCTCGCGCCACCAGTCCCAGCGCAGTTGAACTGTTCACGTCCACGCGATCAAAGAGCTCATTCTCACCGAACGCGATGACAGGCACAAGATCCGCACCCGTTTGCACCGCCACCCGCACAAATCCCTTGCGGATCTTTACCACCACACCCATGGTTCCGGGCTTCGCGATGTTGTACTCTCGACTCCCGCCCACGGTGATGGTGATGGCGCGACCCATCCCGCGGTCGTCGTGGCCGCCGCGGGTCAGGTGTCGGATACATGAGGAGCGTGACACACCGCTTGTCCCAAGTGACAAAAGGTATTCGCGAAGGAGAGGAGTGGTGTAAAAGCTGTCCTTCATGAGGAGGGTGTTGGTGATTCCCGGGAAGAGTTGGGAGAAGTCGGCTGCCTCAGCGGCAAAGGCACCAATGGCGCCGCGGAGAGCGATCCCATGAGGATGGTAGCCGAAGATATAGCGTCGCTGCGGTGGAAGAGGCACAGTACGGTAGAGGGTGAGTGGGAAGTAGTTGGCGTAGGTTGTCTTCCAGATGGAGGAGTGACGGAATCGGTCGTTGCGCAGTGATAGAGTGCCGGTTTTGTGGGCCTTCGAGATGAATTTAATGTAGAGGATATATACAAGAGCGAAAAGACGAAGGCGAGGGATAAGTAGAAGAGAGTAGCCCAACACCGGGAAGAAAAGCCAGGTGTTGCTGAGAATAGTCATAAGGATAGTCTCGTAAACATTCGTGAGGAGAGGTCTGGAACGATGGTTAGCTTTATTGTAATCCGAAGCGAGGGCAAGTTGGGGGTGGGAGGGCGAGGCTTGGATCAGGACTTACTTCGAATCTCCCTTGCCTGCTGTTGTAGGCTTCTGGGCAGTCTGGAGAACCATACCCTGGCGGTTCTTGACTTCGTACAAAGGACAGTTGGCTTTCATTTCCGGTAAGCGCATGGCGAGCTTGCCATGGTCACGAGACTGCGCAATCTCCAGGATTTTCTCTGCCGCTGCAACTCGTCCCTCCTTCCTATGGCAAAGTTTGGCAAGCTCGCTCGCCTTCTCTCTATATGACTTGTTGTTCATGACTTTCAAGAGTGCCTTGCTCAACTCCTTTGCGCTGATATTGGGCGCACGGCTCTTGTTGCCATAGACGCCAATACCAAGCCATTCAGCTCGAGCTGCGTTCTCGTAGCAGTCTTGCCAGGCTGGAAGCACAACATGAGGAACACCGTTTCTAGAGGGGTCAGTCACAGTTCTCGGGGATCGAGGGCAAGGAAACTTACTGAATGGCCTCGTACCACGAGTTGGCACCTCCGTGATGAACTGAGCAGACTACCCCACCCGTCTCGAGCATCGCCATCGGCTCGACCTCAAACCAAGCGCGAACGCGGACTGAATCCTCCTCCATCTCCCGCTTCAATGGCTCGATCGACCGACCGTAGATGTCGTCCACGTCGTGCGGATGCTTGGGCAGTTTCCAGAGAATCTGGACTTTCTCACCCTTCCAGCCATCGAGAAACATCTTCAGGCCAGTGGCAATTTCCTCCGCAACCTTGGGATCAGGAGCATACAAGGTACCTAGATTGACCAAAATAGTCGGAGCATTCGCGAGCCAGCGCGCCATCTCCGGGTCCTGCTTCTGCACCGATGCAGTTGGCAGCAGAATTGGCCCACACGGCAGAATGTTATCGGGCATAACACTGAATGGCCAATCCAGCTCCAACAAGCCTGGTGAAATGTGAAATCGATCGGGCCGCCATGCATCTGCGAAGGGGAACCTGCCATGGATCTTATGCTTGATGCGCCATTCTCTGATTTCACGACGTCTGCCACTGCCGTGGTACATTTTTGCCGTCTTCAGCACGGCAAGGGCATTGAGGGGCACTGTATGCCATGGGATGGGATAAGCGAACCCAGTGCCAGGTCTGGAATTCATGTTAATAAAGGTCCGAGGGTCGCATGGTTGGCAGTACATACAGAGGATACTTCCAGAGAGCCGCAGAATTGGGTTGCATGCCCAGGACAATGTGACTGATTGAAGTCGTGTTGATAAGAATGGCCGTGTGGCCGGCATTGTACGCAGCGTCTCGGCCCTGAAGGAAGAAAAAGTCGACTGCTATCGCATCCGGCTTGACTTCCTTGATGATCTCGACACAGCTTTCATAAATGTCAACATACTCGTCCTCGGTCCAGCCCCAGATGTCTTCGCACAGAGACTGGAACCCTAAGACTGCACCATGGTAGCCGGGAGGATGAAACGCACCCCTCTTTCCGGTCCGGATGAAGACATCGGTGTTCGAGGGGCCTCTCACCGGGTGAAAGTGGATGCGAGACCGGAAATCCTCGTCGTATGCAGCAGCATTGTCAGCTACCAGCTTCTCAACCCGGCGCTCAAGGACAGGGAATGAGCCAATATGAACATCAACATTGCCTTGAACAAGAAGCTCATGAGTAATGGCGAGGATGATGTTTGTTTGACCATGTTCGCTGTTTGCCAGGAAGAGGACCCGGCTGCGCTCGTCTGCCATAGTCGGCAAGAAAGAATCTGTCTGAATGGAAGTGACAGATTTGAAGTACAGAAGAGGAGAGGGAAGGACTTGTCACACGAAGGGCTTATATAACTGAATTGTCACCAGAATGGCAGAAAAGGGGACGAGCAATTGGGAGGGAAAAGTGGGGAACACAAATTGGTGGAATGGCCCCAGAAAGATCTATCACGAAAAAGGGAAAATGGTGAAACATTCGCATTCGGACATTGACCGTGCTTGGACAACGGTCTGACATTTTGGCGTTGAGGCCCTTATATGAACCTGAAACCGCGACAAGTCAGAGTATACGATGTTTCTGGTAGATGAGAGCGGATGCGACTGCCGCAGGGGCAAGCATAAACTTTGGGCCCGAGGATCCCCAAAAATGGGGCAGATCCACTCTTGACCCTGACCCGGGTTCGATCTATCGTCGGAAACTCAAACCACGCGCCCAATCATGATTGTCAAGAATCACGCATACATTCTGGTCTGATCTGATTAACTGGATCAGTATCAGGCCGAGGAACCTGTGCAACGGAAACCTGGACTGAGACCGGTAGATGCATCTAGCCGGATGGGACCAGGAGAGTAACTTTGCCTCAACAGCGGTACAGCTAGTTCAAGCGTGATTCGCCTAGGGGTCCTGAGAGACCATGGCCCATGCATGATAAATAGATCTGGCCATAGCACGTCTGAGGCGACTTTGTGGTGGTCAACTACTTTCGTTCTTGCAATTGCACTCGTTCCTGCAATCACTCTCGTTAAGATGATCTTTCTGGCCATGGCCGTGCCATCGGGGCAGTTCGAAATCAATCCTTCGGGAATAATCTCGCTCCCAATTCTCGCCATTGTGTTGGTATGTTGGCATCATACAAGCTTCTTGACGGGTATGACTGACACACCACGAGATCCCTTGGCTTCTCATTCTTTTCATCCAATTGCTTCCTAAGGGACCAATCATCAAGGGGGTCCCAGGCTCGTTCCTTGATTTGTTTCTCTGCGGTGTACGGTTTCCCTTCCTCTTTGCACAGACAACGGAACGACCGTCTAACCACCCTGCATCTGCAGTCTGCCACCAAGATCGCCTTCCTGTCCGGTCGGAGTGCCCACTACTTTCATTCGTTGCACGAATCTTATGGTACACTTCCCCTGATAGCATCTGCGGCCTCTGTGCAGATGACTGACATGACTCAGGCAAGATTGTGCGTTTTGCTCCGGGCCAGGCAACTACAAATACCGTTAGAGGTCTGCGCAACATCTATGGTGCTGGCTCGGGAAAAGGTACCGCCTTCCTTAAGACCGGTTTCTACAAGGGTATCTCGAGACGGAATATCTTCACTGCGAGTGACCCTGTCTACCATGCCTCGGTACGAAAGCTGTTCGCTCCTTCCCTTAGCCCCGGCAGCATGCAGGCCCATGCAGGTGTTATCAAGGAGCGGATTCTCCATTTGCACACGACTATGGAGGAGAAGCTGGAGAAGACAGATACACTGTCTCTGAACCAGCTACTCTACTGCCACTCCGTTGATACTGTGTCGGAGGTGCTGCTCGGAAAGCCCTTGGGCTGTCTCAAGCGTGGAAAGCCTTATTTCTGGACCGAGCAGCTGCCGCGCATCTTCTACTGGAGTACCATCCGTGATCAATTCAAGGGCTCCGGAGTGCCGACCATGATCAAATGGATGCTCCGCCATTTGATCCGCAAGGGTGTTCGCCAGTTCGCAGAACAGGCGAGAATGAGACTCATCAATGAGTGAGTGCTGACTAGCATACGATTAAGTCCATGGCTAACATGCAAACAGACAGCTTGGTGCATCTCACACTCGTCGGGACGTCATGGTCGAGGTGATGGAGCGGGCAGGCACAGGCGACCTGCCTGTTCCTGAAATTGCCGAGAATTTCTCCGCCATCATGCTGGCTGGTTTCCATACCACCCAGAATGCTCTCTGTGCGACCATCTACTTTGTTCTGACTCATCCTGAAGTGCACGCCAAATTGAACCAGGAGTTGCGCTCGGCCTTCACGTCCGCAGAAGATGTTTCAGGGCACGTTGCACAAGAGCTGCCATATCTGAACGCTGTTATCACGGAGTCCCTCCGCTTGTATCCTCCTGTCCCAGTGGGAGGTCCGCGTGTTTCACCCGGAGCCTACGTGGATGGCACCTATATTCCGGCCGGAGTAAGTTTATCTGATATGTTCCCTGTCCGGCCTATCCCCCGCTAACCCTGCCTTCCCATTTCAGACTGAGATCTGCACTTCGATCTTCGCGTTGCACCATAACCCCGAATATTTCAACGAGCCCTACGAGTTCATTCCCGAGCGATGGACGGAGCCAGGCTGTACGGACAAGAAGGAAGCCATTCAGCCTTTCCTGGTGGGCAGTCGGTCTTGTGTTGCCAAGTACTTCGCCAAACAGATGATGCAGCTGACTCTGGCTGCGTTCTTCCTGGATTTCGATGCAGAATATGTGGGTCCTGTCAAGGATTGGCAGCGCGAGAGTCGCTGCTATGCTTTCTGGGAGCTTCCCGACCTGAAGCTGAAGCTTCAGAAGCGTGAGATTGATTAATTTGGTGGACCCATCGATCGATTCAAGATTCTAGATTCAGAGGGGGCTGGTTCTTTCTCTGGTTTGGTTCTTTTCTCCCACCACCCACATTCACTTATTCATCTATTGATTATTTTTTTTCTCTTGACTGTTGTGTCATGGCGACACTCACATTGATTTGCGGATTGACAAGTTGGCTAGTGCTTCAGGTTTGGAAGTGGATCTATGTTATACCCCGGTTAAAGTTCAGGCGTGAAACGAAATAGTTAGCAGTAGACAAATGAGAGTGTCAAATCTCCCAAAAAACAAACGGAATTGAGTTTTTACTTTCGGAGATTGCCCTAAGTTGATTAAGTTGATTAAGTTTTGGTTTGCACGGTACTCCGTAAACGTTGTTCGGGGAGCTTGGTAGAGTGGCCCAATTTTTGAGGCCGTCGCCAATACGAACCCCGGTTTCAGCTTTCAACCATGAATGAAGAGTTTGAAACCCAGCCCGGACCAGCCTGAGATCCCCGTCCGTCTACCTCCACCTCTTAAACAGGCTGTAATATCCGATCTGTCGATCTGGTTCGGACACCGTTGTGTTTCAGCCGCAAGGCTGGGGTGATTGGAGTTGACTGGAGGTGGCTGGAAGTGACTGAAGATGACCTGTCTACCAGCCCTAATAATTGGACCAGGGCCATTTGGCTTTCCGGTCCCTGATCGTCTCCTTTTGCCCATCCAGGTGAAACACTGGTTCAACACAACTGGCACCGATTCTCATCTTTCGGTCCCTTTGGTGTCTTTGGTCCCGTCTCTTCAACTGGACTCGTCGACAGAATAATAATCAAGAAATTGGTCCAGCCGGTTACACAATGAATGACGATAGGCACGATCAACCCACTTTCCGTGGTACGAAAAAGTCCAGGTAGTTGGGCCTCCGAGGTTTCGATTATAGGGGACCTGTCACGTCCCCAGTATCATTTCATGTGATGGCGAGTTTCACTTCCAGTTCGCACCACTCCTTCACTGCGCCCATTGTCCTCACTGTCTTTCGACTGTCTGTCTTGGCTCAATCAAGCCACCCTACCAACCGAGCTCGCTTTGCTCCTCCGTTCCGACCGTGTGAGATGCTGCTGCTGGGCAGCTTGGTGATAGGGACAGACTGAGCGAGAAATAAAAAACCATCTGCATGATGAAGTGGAAAGAAGAAGACATCTGCTTGGAGTCAATACCCACGGTCAGAAAACCTCAGCGTCTTGCTTCATTGCCACAATCGAACCCACTGACCACCGTCCTAAACAGACTCCTGCCACCGACAGCACCGTCATCGCCCTGTCGGAGGTCGAGAAGAGCATCCTCGAGCAGCAGATCCGTGTCCCCGTATCCAAGCCCGGGTTCTTTGGCATTTATCGCTATGCCAGCCGGTGGGATCTGGTCTTCCTGCTGCTTAGCTCGGTCGCTTCGATAATCGGAGGCGCTGCCTTGCCGTTGTTCACCGTCAGTTAACGACAACGCTATCTCTTGCGATGCTCACTCATAAAGACTAACCTCGTGGAACAGGTCCTCTTTGGTAACCTCACATCGACCTTCCAAGACATTGCAGCCGGGCGCATCACGTACGACCACTTCCACCACGAGCTCAACAAATACGTGGTCTACTTCATCTACCTCGCCGCGGCGGAGTTCATCACCATTTACATCGCGACGGTCGGCTTCATCTACACGGGCGACCATGTGGTGCAACGCATCCGCGTGGAGTACCTGCGGGCGATCCTGCGCCAGAACATCGCCTTCTTCGACAGCCTGGGGGCCGGCGAGATCACGACGCGGATCACGGCGGACACCAACCTGATCCAGGACGGGATCTCCGAGAAGGTCGGCCTGGCCCTGACGGGGCTGTCGACCTTCGTCACGGCGTTCATCATCGCCTACATCAAATACTGGAAGCTGGCGTTGATCTGCAGCGCCACGCTGATCGCCTTGCTCCTGATCATGGGCGGCGGGTCGATCGTCATGATGGTCCACAGCAAGCGCGCGCTGGAGTGTCAGGGCCGCTCCGGCAGCTTCGCCGAGGACATCCTCGACTCGGTCCGCACGGTCGTCGCCTTCGACGCCCAGAACGTGCTCGCCGCCAGGTACGAGGCGCAGCTGCGGGAGTCCGAGGCGCCCGCCCGGAAGTCCCAGATCACCTTCGCCGTCATGGTCGGCGCGATGCTGGGCGTCATGTACCTGAACTATGGGATGGGCTTCTGGATGGGCTCGCGCTTCCTCGTCGATGCCCGCGAACACGTCAAGGTCGGCGATGTCCTCACCATTCTCATGTCGATCATGCTGGGTTCCTACAATTTGGGCAACGTCGCCCCCAACGTGCAGGCGCTGTCGAATGCCGTCGCCGCCGCGTCCAAGCTCTACAGCACGATTGACCGGGCGTCGCCCTTGGATGCCTCCTCCGAGAGCGGCAAGATCCTCGGCCATGTCAAGGGCAACATCGTCCTGCAGAATGTCCGGCACGTGTATCCTTCGCGACCGGAGGTTGTTGTGACAAATGACCTCAGCGTCTACATTCCTGCTGGAAAGACCACGGCGTTTGTGGGGCCGTCAGGGTCGGGCAAGAGTACGGTCATTGGTCTGCTGGAGCGGTTCTACAACCCCGTCGCCGGCCATATCTCGATCGACGGACACGATCTCTATACGTTAAACCTGCGATGGGTGCGCCAGCAGATCTCATTGGTCTCGCAAGAGCCTAGACTGTTCGCGACCACGATCTACGAGAATATCCGGTTCGGGCTGATAGGATCGGAGTACGAGAATGCGCCCGAAGCCAGCATCACCAAGCGCATTCACGACGCTGCGAAGATGGCCAACGCGCATGATTTTATCATGGCGTTGCCGAAGAAGTACGAGACGAACATCGGTGGATTCTCACTGTCAGGAGGCCAGAAGCAGCGAATCGCGATCGCGAGGGCCGTGGTGAGCGACCCGAAGATCTTGTTGCTCGATGAAGCGACTTCGGCGCTGGACGCGAAGTCGGAAGAAATTGTGCAGGCGGCGTTGGACAACGCCTCGAAAGGGCGGACGACGATTGCCATCGCCCACCGACTCTCTACCATCAAGGAGGCGCATAATATCGTTGTCCTGGTCCATGGGCACATCGTGGAGCAAGGATCGCATTTTGAGCTCATGAGCCGGGAGGGAGTGTACTATGACATGGTGCAGGCGCAGCAAATCAAGCAGAAGGAGGCCGCGAAGCGACACGAGTCAATGACGTTCTTTCTCGATGAGGATTATATTGGAGGCGGGATCCCAATGGACGACGAAGACGACTTTAGTGACGACGCCTCGGATATTGTGCTGAAGACCGGGGCGAGGCAGAGACGTAGGACCAGGATGTCCATGTTCATTCCGCCCTTACCATCCAAGCACAAGGAGAATCTGTCGCTATGGGCGTTGTTCAAGTTCCTTGCCTCGTTCAATCGACCGGAGTGGCCGATCATGATCCTGGGTCTCTGTGCATCAACCCTGGCGGGGGGCATTCAGCCATCTCAGGCGGTGTTGTTTGCCAAGGCAGTCAACACGCTGAGCTTGCCGCCGTTCGAATACCACAAGCTGCGCCACGATGCGAATTTCTGGTGCTTGATGTTCCTCATGATGGGCCTGGTGACACTGGTCATCTATGCCACCCAAGGGACCCTGTTCGCGTACAGCTCCGAGAAACTGATCTTTCGAGCCCGAAGCCAGGCATTCCGGGTCATGCTGAACAAGGAGATCTCATTCTTTGACAAGGAAGAGAACACCACAGGCGCTCTGACGTCGACCTTGGGTGCCGAAACTAAACAGCTGGCCGGAATCAGCGGCGTCACCCTCGGTACCCTGCTCATTGTCACTGTCAATCTCTCAGCATCCCTTGTCGTGGCTCTGGTCATGGGCTGGAAGCTTGCTTTGGTATGCATTTCAGCTGTGCCGGTCCTGTTGATGTGCGGCTTTCTTCGCGTATGGATGTTGGATCGATTCCAGCGCCGAGCGAAAGCCGCGTATCAACAGTCTGCGAGCTCAGCCTGTGAGGCGGCCTCTGCCATCCGGACTGTTGCCTCTCTCACGATGGAAAAGCAGGTTGTCAGTTCCTACGAGAAACAAGTACAAGCCCAGCTCAAGGAGGACATCCTCCCCATCTTCAAGTCCTCCGCCCTCTATGCCAGCTCCCAAGCGTTGCCGTTTATGTGCATGGCTCTGGGCTTCTGGTATGGAGGGACGCTCCTCGGACACGGAGAGTACACACTCTTTCAATTCTACGTGTGCTTCAGCGAAGTCATCTTCGGCGCTCAGGCGGCCGGGACTATCTTCTCGAACGCGCCGGATATGGGCAAAGCGAAGCATGCGGCCGCGGAGTTCAAGAAGCTGTTCAGCAATCGGTCGACCACTAAGCATGCTGAGAGCAAAGCTATCCATGTGTCCTCCATGCAAGGGTCGGTAGAATTCCGGGACGTGTCTTTCCGGTACCCGACCCGGCTGGAGCAGCCTGTGCTACGGCATGTCAACCTCACGGTCAAGCCAGGACAGAATGTTGCACTGGTAGGGTCGAGTGGTAGTGGCAAAAGCACGATCATTTCCCTGTTGGAACGCTTCTACGAGCCGGTGTTGGGTGAGGTGTATGTCGACGGGCGGGACATCGCGACGCTCGAGAAGAAGTCCTACCGCAGCCACTTGGCTCTGGTCAGTCAGGAGCCTGCCCTCTTCCAGGGCACGATCCGAGAGAATATCCTGCTGGGATGTACGCACAAAGAAGCGGTGGCGGAGGACACATTGGTGCAAGCGTGCAGAGATGCGAACATCTACGACTTCATCATGTCGTTACCGTAGGTGATCCCTTGTTCCTTATTCATCCTCATATTTGCACATTGTATTGCCCCCACTTGGAAACCCAGTCAGCTAATATCTCTCTAGACAAGGGTTTAACACGCTCGTCGGCAGTAAAGGCGGTATGTTGTCTGGTGGGCAGAAGCAGCGGATCGCCATCGCTCGGGCGCTGATTCGTAACCCTCGCATTCTTCTGCTGGATGAGGCCACATCGGCCTTGGATTCGGAGTCGGAGAAGGTGGTCCAGGCGGCATTGGATGCAGCCGCGAAGGGCCGCACGACGATCGCGGTTGCGCATCGATTGAGCACGATCCAGCGGGCGGACATGATCTATTTCCTCGATCAGGGAGAGGTCGTCGAGTGGGGCACGCACAAGGAACTGCTGCGTCGACGAGGAAGGTACTATGAGATGGTCAACTTGCAGAACTTGGCCTGATGGGAGTGAGGTGTACGATAATGGGATAGGCGTTTGGATGATGGGTTCTTCACTGTACTGTACATATACCTCATAATCATGGTCGACGATTGGAGCCGATAAGCGATAAGATAAGAAAGCACCGAACTCGGGACACGGACCCCTGCGTGTGGTCTAAACAGGAATAGTGCGGGGTACCGGCTTACCTCATCATCTGGAGATGGTTTCAATCTTTTTCTTTTAGGAAATTGAAAGTACTCCCCGCCCACAGCCCCTGCAAATCCTCAAGTCACGCCAATTCACCTCGCCATGGCTCTCCCCGCTTACAAGACCTCCTTCCTGGAGTCCTCCATCTCCGCCAAGGTCCTGACCTTTGGCACTTTCACCCTCAAGTCGGGCCGTCGTACGCTTCCCCTCTCCGAAATACTCTACTATCTGTGACCCGTCCGTTGCTAATCTAGGATCCTACTTAGATTCCCCATACTTCTTCAACGCTGGTACCTTCCACACGGCTTCGCTCCTCTCCGCCCTCTCAACCGCCTACGCCCACACCATCATCACCTTCCTCGCTGAGAACCCATCCATCCCCAAGCCCGACGTGATCTTCGGGTGAGTTGAACACCGCACAACCCATCCCCCAAACACAAACCATTCCCCCGGATATACCTACGTCTTCTTCTCTTGAACTCAAATTCTAACACCCACCCCCCCAAAACAGCCCCGCATACAAAGGCATCCCGCTCGCCTGCGCCACCCTGCTCGAGCTCCACCGCCTGCAGCCCGACGCCTGGGCCGAGGTGTCCTACAGCTACAACCGCAAGGAGAAGAAGGACCACGGCGAGGGCGGCAGCATCGTGGGCGCCGGCCTGAAGGGCAAGAACGTGCTGGTGATCGACGACGTGATCACCGCCGGCACGGCGATGCGCGAGACCCTCGACCTGGTCGCCCAGGAAGGCGGTAAGGTGGTCGGCTTCGCCGTCGCGCTGGACCGCCAGGAGAAGATGCCCGGTCCCAAGGACGCCAGCGGCGTGGAGGACGACGCGCCGCGCATGAGCGCCATGGGCCAGATCCGCAAGGAGTACGGCGTGCCCACGACGAGCATCGTTACCCTGGATGATCTGATCCGGTTGATGGAGGAGAAGGGGGCTGGCGAGGATATGCGCCGGTTGGAGGAGTATCGGGCTAAGTATCGGGCTAGCGATTAGGCGGGGGCAGTCTTGGCTCATGAAGGTGATTCTGCCGAAGAAAAGTGGAGGGATGGCCTGGGAGGGAGTTTTGTCTATGATTATGCTATAGCTTAGGGGATAGCATCAAGTTTTCTTTTATCGGACCTTCGGTATGGATTGAACGGGCTTGGTTTATTTCAAATCAACCGGTCCATGCTCTCAACCACTCGATTGGAGAAAATAATGGTCCCTGCAGAGATTTAATGACGCATGTTTCAGGAGGATTTGCGTCGGGCTCAAATGTTTCGGCGATTTCTCGTTCTCCCTGAAGCTCGACAGTGTCGACGTTATCATATTATTGTTCGGGGTTGGTCCGGAGAGAGCTCGGCACCGAACCATCGCCGAGTTTGCGCCCTTATCTTTTCCCATCGTCCCTTCCAGACTCTCATCGACATCTCTACTTACTTCATGAAAGAATGTACCACAACATATCGTGCAACTGTGGGCTCTGATCTTGCGTCATAGATTAGTAGTCCTGGCTGGGCTAGTTGCAGCTTGCATGAGCAGAGTTTTCATGATCACAAATCTCTGCAGCTCACACGAGCTGGATGACAACACATCTCCGACCTGAAGCTATGCTCCCAACGATTTCACATTTTGAGGCACTTGCAGTCGATTTCCACTGGCTACAGCTTCTTGAGCACTGTTGTCTTCATGTTTATATGAAGATTCGTCATGAAGATCAGCTTGTTGCACAAACACAGCATCTGGTTGACGCGGCTGGGATCATTTGATCTGACCAAATCTCAGCTGCAATCCCTGGCTCAGGGTCAATCTGATGCAAGATGCAACCCGAAGCCACGAAACAGGGACGATTTAAGACCGAACCGGCTCTGAGTCACCCAGATGGCGTGTGTTGGCTCCAGGAACTGGGTAGAGTGTCGAACGGTTCAAGCTCGGTGCGTCTCGGTGATGGATCGGCGATGCGTCGGCCTTGCTGCGTACCTGAACTATACGAATCCGACATCCAAAGATATAAATCAACACCGTTCCTATACATAATCTGCTTGTCTCTCTTACAATAGCACACAGAAAGGCATCTCAAGTCCACAGTCTACCAAAAGCTCAAGCCATCTCATTCCATACAATCATGGCACCACCTATGTCCGAGCCCCAACGGGCTATGAGCAATGCATCAGAACAGCCACATCTTCTTCGCACAGAAACTCGAGAGTCCTTAACAAATCGCGGAATCTCGCCCAGCCCTCCGCCAGTCGACTACAACTACCCAGACGTCGGTCGGCCTGCCGACCCTGTGTTCCCGGAGGAATATACCATCGAGACCAGCACCGGCCTCGTTCCCAAACGCACGCTTGAACAGATCCGCTCGCGTCAAGACCGGCAACCGTCGTCGAGCTCCTCCTCGGACCTCGAAAAGGCCGATGACCAGCCTACCGAGTTTGTCACCTTCACCATCAACGACCCCGAGAACCCTTACAACTGGTCCCGTGCCTATCGCTGGTACGTCACCATGGTCGCCTCCCTCCTTGTCGTCTGCGTCGCCTACGGTTCCGCAATCGTAACGGGCGGTCTGGGCCTTATCGAAGACAAGTACCACGTCTCTCTCGAAGTGGCCACCCTTACCTGCAGTATTATGGTCTGCGGCTTCGCTGTCGGTCCCCTTCTCTGGTCCCCCCTATCGGAGATTATCGGCCGGCGGCCGGTCTACATCATCTCCCTGGTGCTGTACACGATCTTCAACATCCCTTGCGCCCTGTCGCCCAACATCGGCGGACTGCTGGCATGCCGCTTCCTCTGCGGTGTCTTCTCCAGCTCCGGCCTCTCGCTCGCGGGCGGCACCATCGCGGACATCTGGTCCATCGAGGAGCGAGGCATGGCGATCGCCTTCTTCGCGGCGGCCCCGTACTGCGGCCCCGTAATCGGCCCCATCGTCTGCGGCTGGATCACGGTGGGCTCAGGCCGGCTGGATCTCTTCTTCTGGACCAACCTGGCCTTCGCGGGGGCCGTGGGCATTCTCGTCGGCCTCGTCCCGGAGACGTACGCGCCCGTGATCCTCAAGCGGCGCGCGGCGCGCCTCCGCTCCGAGACGGGCAACCCGCACATCATCACGGAGCAGGAGCAGCACAAGCCTTCCCTCAAGGAGATCGTGCGCACCTCGCTGATCCGCCCGATCACCATGATCCTCACCGAGCCCGTGCTCGACCTGATGTGCATGTACATCGTGCTGATCTACTCCATGCTGTACGCCTTCTTCTTCGCCTACCCGGTCATCTTCGGCAAGCTGTACGGCTACAACGACGGCCAGATCGGGCTGATGTTCATCCCGATCCTCATCGGCGCCGGCTTCTCGCTGATCTTCACGCCGCTGCTCGAGAAGCAATTCCACCAGATCTGCAGCCGCCGCGCCCCGACCCCGGAGGACCGGCTGATCGGCGCCCTCATCGGCGCGCCCTTCGTCCCCATCGCGCTGTTCATCCTCGGCGCCACCTCCTACAAGGGCATCATCTGGGTGGGGCCCGCCTCCTCCGGGATCGCCTTCGGGTTCGGCATGGTGCTCTGCTACTATGCCGTGAACAACTATATCATCGACAGCTACCAGAAGTATGCGGCGTCCGCGCTAGCGGCCAAGGTCTTCCTGCGGTCCGGAGGCGGCGCGGCGTTCCCGCTGTTCATCACGCAGATGTACGATCGTCTGGGGCTGCAGTGGGCGTCGTGGCTGCTGGCGTTCATTGGGGTGGGGATGGTGTTTATCCCTTACGTCTTCTACTGGTTTGGGGGGAGGTTGAGGGCCAAGCTCAATAAGAATTGAATTTGGGGCAGAGGAGAGGGAGTCGTGTTTGCAGCAGATATGGATACAGAACAAAAGTCTGGTCGGTCGGTGGGGGAGTATAGATAATGTACAGGATCAATAATGTTAATGGTATTTATGATAGAATAGATAGAGATTTAATTGCATGGTTTTCATTTTAACACGCTTGTTCCGAGGGCTCTCTGTCATCTTATGTGCCGTATCAACGGAGAACAATGAATTGGCTACTGATCTTGCATGAACCCACCTTGTGAGGGGACATGGGCGGGGCAGGCAGGTTGTTCCTGGTCTGTGGCTGGCACGCGGGCTAGATGTTAATCAAGAATGGCTATCTTAGTCTATGAACTGTGTGACCATTAGTTGGACCTAAATGTGTATTATGGCTTGAGTGAGGATGGTCATTATTTCATCTATGATTTCTGCATAGGTACATTACTGTAGTGCAAGGACAGATAAGCTATGAGATGATAACAACGGTCTGGCCATGATCTCGTCACCGAATGGCCAATCCTCGCGGCTTGTGTGCTATTGTTGGATAAGAGAGGTGGGGGCCTTCCCCTCCCCAAATAGGCATGAGTAAGAATGAGTCATGCTGGCTCATCCGGGGTGGATTCCTTCTTCTCCGGCTCGGCGGGTGCGCTTTAGATGGGGTATCATCCCGGCCCATTTGGTATCATCGTCTATCACTTCGACTCATCATGATGGATGGTAGGGAGATACAAAGTCAGATGTAGCTATAAGATTGTAAATAAACCATGGTAGAGTGGTATACATCATGATGATCAATGATCTGCATCATGAGTGTACCTGAGTAAGTGTGTCTACTTACTGGACTGTATTTCTACCCATTCTAGCACCATGAAGAAACCCCCCTACAGCTGACATGCTTCGCATTACTGAGGCGCTTGGAGAGAACACGATATAGGAAGAACCTCTCCAAGGTTCCAGGGCCGACATCATCTGATTGCTTTTGTTGTTTCTTGTTGTTTCGGAGATGTAATGATGGGATCCTGCTAATGAGGATGATAGGGGTTTCATACACACGACTACTATGCTCTTCGATAGATGAGCAATGGCATAAATCTCTACCCCTTTCTCACTCTGAATTGCAGGACATACTTAGTACTGTACCAAGTCTGCAAGGCAGCGATATCACCACCATTATTCCTCGACAGATGCAATGCCAGCAGCTGTATAAGTCACACCCAACTAAAATAACTCCGATAGAGCCCACCCCACCGCCCCACACACATCTCCCCAAATGGAACCCGCCTCCCTGTCCGGCCCATGATTTGATCTCCCGACTCTAAGAATCCCGGCACCGACCGATAAGGTATAAGAATCCCCCCTCTCCCGCATTCTCCTCTCCTCCTCATCAACCCATCGCTTCGGCGAACAAGCTACCCCCCCTTCTTTCTTCTCTCCCTCCGGTCTTCCGGGTCCGTGACCCGGGTCCTAAGTATACAAGGATGGCAGTCGCAGCAACCACCGCTACGCACGCCGTCAGGCAGCTCACCCCGGCCGAGTACACGGCAGGGCAAACCGCTTAATCAATTTCACCATTCCCCCCATTACCCCGACTACTATTACTCCGACCTCCATCCCTATCTCGATCTTTCTCTCGTGCCTCCTGCAACGGCCTTCCCTCCCGTTGAATTTGACCCATCTTTCTTCGCGACCGATCATCTCGATCAAAGCTACTACCCCGATCCCACTACCACCACCACCACTACCAACAACCACTTGGACTTGAACTTCGACTTTGACTTCGACATCAACACCCTGGGCGACCTCGCAGACCCCGTATCAGACTCCGCGATCAACTCCTTGCTCAGCTCCCCGGATAGTCTCAGTGAATCCTACCTCTTCGAATCGCCAAGCGTGCAGTCTCTACCTGGTACGTTTCCTGCCCGATCCCGATCCCATCCTCGAGTAAGCAAGTAAAGTATACTAATCGCAGAACAATAGACCCGCAAATCCAAACCCCACCCCCACTCTCACAGCCACAGCAACAACCCCAGCAGCAAATGCCCGCCGTGACGACGGACCGCCCCTCGACCAAACCAACCTTCACCGTCACCCGGGTGGCCACCACCACCAAAGAACCGCCCAGCAAAGTGAGCAAGCGGCAGCTGAACACGCTCGCGGCGCGGCGGTACCGACAGCGCAAGCTGGACCGGGTGAACGAGCTGGAGGCGGAGCTGGCGGCCGTGAAGCGGGAGCGGGACGAGCTGCGGATGCGCGTGAGCAAGTTGGAGGGGGAGACGGAGGCGTTGCGGGGGATGGTGGGGAAGAAGTAGGAGTAGTCTTAATCACATCAAATAAGTTAACAATCACAACCACATATTGCCCTATTTCTGCAAACCAATATCAACTAAACCCATCGGCCCTCCCCCTCCCCATCCCCATCCCTTTCTAAAAGCAACATCTCCTTATCCACCCCATCCTCCACCACCAACCGCCATCCGCCCGCGACCTGCTCCCCGCCCACCAACCGCACGGGAATCCTGCCCACCTCGTCCGCGCCCCACCCTTTCTCCGCCGCGCGCTCCGCGATCCCGCGGCCCCCGTTCGACGCGGCCGCCACCACCATCTTCATCTCCATGTAATCCCACCGCGGTAGACCCCGCCACAGCCGCGTGCGCCCCATCTCCGCCGCCACGACCAGCAGCAGCGCCAGCGAGGTCACGAACACACAGATGATGTACGGGTGCGACCCGACGCGGAACGCCTCGACCGTCACCGTCGCCGGCGTCAGGCGCGTGAACCCGCCCACCATCAGCTGCGCCGACGCGTAGCCGGCCAGGATGTCGTCGATGAGCGAGATGTACACGTTCGTGATGCCGGCGAGGGCGATGGCGTCTTCGGATATGGTTTGGTTGGCTGTACTGGGTGTACTGGTTGTGGTATTGGTAGTGGTGGTATTGGTGGTGGTGGTGGTGGTGGTGGTGGTAGTCACGGACGTGCGATAATCGGCGATACTGGTGTTGAAGGCGTCGCCGAGGGTGGAGCGGTAGAAGCTCGTCAGATCGTTGGAGATGAGTTCCAGCTGGCGCATGGCGACGTGGATGGTCTTGTTGGTGGGGTCGATGTCGGCTGTCGAGTTGCCTTGCGCTGCGTTCCCTGCATCATCATCATCATCGCGCTTGGCTAGTCCTACAGCTGCAGTAGCAGTAGCAGTAGCAGTAGCAGTAGCAGTAGCAGAATCATCCCCAGTCCCCGCGGCCGCCCGCCCAACCCGAATCTCCTTCCCCGCAACCCCAACCACCACCTCAAACCACTCCGGCTCAAACACCACCACACACTGACTCGCGTTCAACCCGACATAATACCCGCCAGCCGCGACAGCCACATACCGTTTTCTCGTGTACGCGACCGGCTGCGCCGCCACGCCCACCGCCACGATCGTCCTTGTGCTATACCCGGTATACACGGAATACTCCCCACCGCTCCGCACGCTGGCGTTGACACTATCCGGCAACGGGCCGCGGGCCGCATACAGCGCGTACTCGCCCAGCTCCTCCAGCCGGAACGCCGTGGACCGGTTGTAGGTGCACTCGACGGTGGCGACGTACCCCGGCTCGAGGTAGGTGTAGCCCGTGGCGTGCGGGTAAGTCGTCCGCAGTCCGGAATCGGTGAGCCCCACCGCGGCGCCCACGCCGTACGATCGCCCCGTGTAGCTGTACCCCGTGTTGTCGAGCTTGGGGTGCACGCGGCTGGCGTTGGCCAGGAGCGGGGAGGCCGTGCTGGCCGAGGAGATCAGGGCGGTCAGTTGCGCAAGCCCCACGGAGTAGGTGAAGTAGCCCTCGGCGGTGCGGGCGGTGGGGCCGGTGCGGTCGATTTGCGACGGGTACTCGATTATGAAGCTTGTATTGCTGTAGGAAGGGATCTGCAGGGGGTAGAGGTGGGTGGTGGTGGTGGTGGTCGGGGTGAGGGCTCCCGTCCAGAGGGCGGAGAGCACGGCGGAGAGGTTGGCGAGCAGGAAGGTCACGCAGAGGAGGAGCGGGGGCAGGGTCCAGTTCGCGGCTGGGGTGGAGAGCGAGGCCCAGAAGCTGAGGGTGGTGAGTTGTGTTGTTTGGGTCTGGTGGCGGTGGGCGAACCGGATGCGCGTCGCTTGGTTGATGAGCCGGCAGATGATGAGAAGTTGCACGGTGCTGAGCAGTGTGGCGAGCGCTTGGACGCCGGTTTGCACCGAGGTGCGGTAGCTGTTGATCAGGCCGTAGATGGATCCGTCCGCGATCGTCCAGTGGAGGCTGTCGGAGAGGAGGAGGATGATGCTCAGCGTCGTCGGGAGTAGCAGGAGGAGGAAGATGAGGTGCTCTGTCCAGGGGACTGGGCGGGTGGGGTTGGACGATGGCATTGGTGATGCTATCTATCTGCCTGTATGCACCCATTCATTTATTTGTAGTCGACAGTTTTCGGACTGGTGAGGTTGTTGTAGGGCTTATATCCCCGCTCAGCCCTAGCCGCCCGTCGCCCGCCGCCCCGGAGCCCCCGACGCTGGTCCTGACCGGCGCTTAGCACTGCTCGCATATTGGTCGTTAGCGAAATGAAACAGCCGGAGAAGTTTATCAGTGCCACATGGCGCGAGGCTGATCGAGGGACATTTTTAGTCGTTCATTCACCGCAGGGTTCAGGATCTTGGCTGCGTTGACACCAGAGCGTGGGCCGTGGCTGTTGGATTGTCGTAGGTAGGGGACTGGTTGCTTTTGCCGCCCCTTTCTCATATTAATAGCTCAGCTTGATCTGAAGTACCACAGTATTATCGATGACAGCATCGTTCGAGCCTGAAGTCGGTTTCTTGCTATTCTTTAGCCTTACCACTTGCGTTCCGAAATGTGGAAACCCCCTGTGTCACAATGGACTATGCCTACGACTCAACTGTCTCGGGTTGATGCTTGCTAACTACTACTACCATGGTCAAAGAATCTAATACTTCTTTCTTTGGATGGTACATTAATGCTGGCTGGTCAATTGTCGCCCATTTAGTCCAACAAGTGACAACAAACGATCATGATACTGTGGTGAGAGACTAGGTAGACCAGCTATGCCTCTAGCATACTAGCTCGACTGGAAGCTGTATAGCATTAATCATCAACAACACACCATCTGTCAGCATCTCATCAATTAATAAGCAATGTCATTCTATATGTCAGCAGCTGCGCAACCCTAGTTCCATATAAAAGAAAAGAGCAAGTATAGTACAGTACATCCCCAGATCCACCCCAACTCTAATCGAAACCCACCGTACCCAAGAGTCCAAAACCATCACCATGCCTCTCGCCATAACCCTCACCTCCCCGCACACTCCAACCCTAACCACCATCCCCCCACCCACTCTCCGCCCGGGGACCCTCCTCGTCCAGCCCAAAGCCGTAGCCCTCAACCCCACCGACCTCAAGAAAGCCAGCTCCCCCAGCACCCCGCTCAACCTGCCCCTGGGCTGCGACTACGCCGGCACCGTCCTTTCCATCCACCCGGACACAACAACCGACTTCCAACCAGGCGACCGCATCTTCGGCTTCGTCTCCGGCTGCAACCCGCTCCACCCCACGGACGGGGCCTTCTCCACCGCCACGCCCGCCGTCGCCGCGCTCCAACTCCCCATCCCCGCGCATCTGTCCTTCGCCGAAGCCGCCACTTTTGGCATTGCCCTCACGACCATCGGCCAGTCCCTCTACCAGACGCTGAACCTCGCTCCGCCAGACACGCCCCTCTCCGACCCCCTCCCCATCCTGATCTATGGCGGCTCGTCCGCGATGGGCACCATGGCCATTCAGTTCGCCAAACTCTCCGGCTATCGGGTCTTCACGACCTGCTCGCCGCGCAACTTTGAGCTGGTGCGGTCGTACGGCGCGGACGAGGTTTTCGATTACCGGGATCCCGACGCCGCGGCGCTCATTAACGAGAAGACCGGGGACCGACTGGGGCTGGTGATGGATACGATTGGCGGGGAGGAAGCGGTGGCGTTCTGTGACCGGGCGCTGTCGACTGACGGCGGGGAGTTTGCGACGTTGTTGACGGACACCGTCATCCCGCGAGAGAATGTGCGGACGCGTATCACCGTGGCGTATACGGCGATGGGGGAGGAGCTGGAGTTGGGAGGACATAGGATCCCGGCCCGAAAGGAGGACTATGATTTTGCCGTGGAGTGGATGAGGAAGCTCTGGCCATTCTTGCAGGATGGTAAGATCAAGCCTCACCCGGTGAGGGTTGTCGAGGGAGGCTTGAAGGGTCTGGCGGAGCAGGGATTCGAGATTATGAGGCAGGCGAAATTGAGTGGGGAGAAGTTGGTGGTTGAGGTGGAGACGGAGTAAGATCGGCTCAATATCCTTACCATGGTGTTCTGAATTGTAATGTATTATGCATATTGAGTAGCGATAGATGAAGTCAGACCTCACAGCTCATTCCGCAGAAAGTCGTCAATCATATCAGCTCCCGGGAAGTCCTCCCATGAGAGGCCGTCAAATATAGATAAGGGCGTGGGTTGACTAGCGCCGTCAAAGTCACCCGGGTCCTGGAGCAGTCGTTCCAGGATTGCACGGCTGCGACTAGCACCCGGCCAGACTCGCTCAATCTCGGTGAGAAGGCAAAGAGCCGTACGTCCTTGCGAGATCTGCTCTGAATCAACGGACTCGGTCATCCTCAATCTGTATCTCGTCAGTTGACGAAGTTGTATGCGAGGATAAGATGCCATACACAAATATCCCAGATATAGTTAGATATTGGACACAAAAGGCTAGATGGTGCGACGGTGGTATGCAGTCATGAATCAGTTCAGCTGCCTGGATACAGCTTTGTGCAGCTCCAAGGCATTCGGAAGATGGATCGCGAAGAAGTGGATGTGGTTCCGGGCGTTTGAAACCCAGCAAAGGCCTGTAAATCGGTCAGAAATGTGCAAGACGTGGAAAAAAAACCACCTTACCGGTATAAGTTCATAAGAATAGCCGAGTGCAAAAGAAATGCTATAGCACTCATAGTCAAATTTAGCCCACTCGGGCCCTTGTTAGCAGAGTATCGAATCTCGTCTGGGAGTTCTTGGACCCAATTATCAAGCTGCTTTGTGAATATGTTGACATTGGTGAGCATAGTAGTCCAGCTTTGACCGGACGAGTCTCCGCGTCCCATTCTGTTGGACAGATGGAAGTGGTGTACTTCGGCGGCCACCTTGCACAGCCGGATCAGCGCGATGAAGCCCATCATCGATGAATGCGGATGCTGAGTCTTATAACCACAGTCAGAGCCTTGTCCCAGATCCTCGTTGCTGATATCCAGGGGTAGGTCACAGCAAATATGGGCAATATGTGCGGCCATCGGCCGTCCTAGGCATATTGAAGTCAAACTAAAGCCATCAATCAGCACCGGGTCGAACAGTCTTATAAACGTGTACCAACCAATCGATCTCGAATACGCTCCACCAAACACAGCGAGCAATCTGCGCTTCCTTCAAATCCAGCAAGCATGGTGTCTTTCCTTGAGGTTCCCTCTGCAGATAATTAGTGAATGACTCGACCATATTCATTGATAGCATACCTACCAGACTGGAGAGATGCAGACCAAGATCTTGCGCAATTCGAACTGCCTGCCCAGCCAGTCGCCATCCTTGCGCGAGAACATTCCAGCCTGCACAACAAAATGCAAGCAAGCCAAGACACTGAACTTGCTCAATAAAGACCTCACCGCTGGAAGCGAAGAACATGAGTAGAGCCTTCTGATAGAACTCCACACCCGCCAAAGTAGACGCACCAGGCGCTTGAGGAAGTAAGCCCGAAGCACAAGCACAGACTGCAAAGAAGACGGAGAGAAAGCCTCTGTCAAAGCCCGTCAAATCCCTCGTATCTTTCAACTTCTCATACTGGATCATGAAATCTGGTTGATATAAGATAGGAAAGGTGTAATGCAATCTCTCAAAGTAGATGTCGACCAGTAAGTCTGAGATGTATCGGGGAGGTCGCGTCATCTCCCTCGCCTGCGGCAGATACGGTAGATCGGGCCACGTCTTATCGCGAGTAAAAAACGGCAGTTCCACCTCTGATCTTCTGATAAAGCTGCTCTGTTCACAGGATGTTTGATCACTTGTTGGTGACAAGCTTTGAACTGCCTCGATCACCATGTTGTTGGCTACTCCACCAACATACCTGCAAGGTCAGTCAGCAGCAAGTCGAAGCATGTTCAGCTTGGTTTGTACCTGAGTCGGCCGTATGAGTCGGCCACCATATGACCCACTAGATCTGCACTGGCTCGATATGCAGGGGGAGGGCTGGTGGGATGCGAAGCAATAGGAGAGGCGGTTGATGGCTCGACCGCTGCCTTGTAGCTTGTCTTTTCTGAGAGGTGATCCGTAGAAATAGCCGTCGCAGGCGGCGAAGACCCGACCGTTGGATATTGCCCGATCTGGTTGGAAGCATTGCACGAATGGTTGATTGCCTGCGCCCGAGTGATGTACTGGGAAAGTGTTTGGGCTAGGCCCTCCAAGCGGATGCACAACTTATCCATGTGCTGGCACCGTTCCTCCAGTGATGTTGCATAACTAAGCCAGAGTCAGTGGGGTGGCCATTCCAGGTTATTCATATATTTCACCGTCGACTCGTCGCGGCATGATCGTTAGACTCGGGGTACTCGCAAAGGTGGTTGCGAGACTCGCACATGAAGCATGGCTGTTCTCCGTCGCATTTGATCTTGTTGGTTAAATCAGCAGATGATATGAGCCGTGCACTGCATATCGGACACGTACCTTCTTCCGCCGGCAGGAGAAGCATGCCTTCCAGACTCGTCCATCAGGTTTCTTGGTCGAGGATGCCATTTGTCTGTTTGCTGCTGGGGCAGTCAGTGTATCGGAGGGGGGAGTGAGGGAAGGGAGCAATGTTCAAGACTCCGATGCGACGTCAACTGTTCTTATCAGTCAGTTATCATAGGAGGTGATCCTATCTAATCTCTCCCCCTCATCTCCCGCCAATGGCCTCGAGAAGGACGAGCAAGACCCACTTATAATAAGTCACTTCTATAGAAGTTCGGCATCGTGGCTAGTGGCAGGTCTTTTCCCACGTCGCAGCCGCCTACTAAATCGATTCAACGAGAGGCAATGAGTACAAGCCACGGTGCGGAGTAGGGTCGGATGGCATATGCGTGAAGGCACATGGTGCGAGCAAGTGAAAGACGGACTTTTGCACCGAGATGATACAGTCATTAGTTCAAGGCCGTGGTGCTCTGGTAGGTATATCCAGAGAAGGTTGAAGGGGGAAGAATGAGTTTCGGCACCGGCTCGAGATCCGATCCGAAAGAGGCATATAGCACCACCATCACCACCATCACCACCATCGTACCTCCTTGACCATACCGTTAACCTACGCACCCTGCATCAAACCATGTCACAAGAAGAGATCTCTCAGATCGCCTCCACGACCGACAAGACTCGTCTACAAACCTCCCTCGCGAGGGCAGCCGCACGAAAAGGCCCTTCGATCGGCCAATGGCTAGAATTGCCTGGCTACTCACTCGCAAGGACAGTCGCAGGTCTCGGGGAAGACGTACGCCACTCTCACCGCTCCCCATCTTCTCCCAACCGAAATCGCTAATATTCTGCAATAAAGTGGGTTCTCATAGATTGTGAACATGGCAACATCGACGACAAAGACATGTACCTCCAAGTCGCGGCCATCACAGCGGCCGGGGTGTCGCCCATCGTGCGCATTCCCGCCCTCGATACCTGGATGATGAAACGGGCGCTCGATGCAGGGGCCCATGGAATCATGGTCCCAATGTGCGAGACCAAGGTCTGCTTCACGCCCCCAACCCTGCACTGTCTTTCTATTCATAGGATCTTACTGATCTGCCACCAGGAACAAGCCGAACTCGTGGTCCGAGGCTGCAAGTACCCTTCCGCGCGATGGCCGCAAGGGATAAGGGGCACCGGAGCCATGTTTGCACCGAACGCCTTCAACCAGAACGGGCGAGAGTATCTCACTCATGCCAATGATAATATCACAATCATCGTGCAGATCGAGACGCGCCAGGCGGTCGAGAATTGCGAGGCTATCGCATCCGTCGAGGGCATTGGTTCGTGTCTGATTTAAGGCAGCCTAAGAGTGATCACGCTAATCAAGCGGGTTCAGATATGCTCTTTGTCGGCCCAAACGACTTGGCCTCGTCAATGGGGTACTTTGCTTTTGATCATGCAACGATACCCGAGGTGCAAGAAGCGATAATCAAGGTGTTGCGAGCGACTAAAGCAGCTGGAAAGTACGCGGGGCATTTTGCTTTGTCTGCTGAAGCAGGTAGGTTTTCATTTGAGTTGATGGAGAGACATCCGACTTACTGACGTCTGAGAACCAGCGGCCGAAAAGTACATACAAGGGTTTGACTTTGTCAACTCTGGAGCAGACATCGTCGCTCTTACTTCGTGGATGTCTTCCGAGATGAACAGATTGAAGAAGCTGATTGAGGGAAGCGAGTCTAAGCCTCGGGGCCCTACGGCAGTGAGTAGCGTGAGTGTGGGATACTCTTGATATCGGTTTGAGACCTCCAGGTCAATCAGCAAATATTGTGCAATTTTATGCAGCCGTAGATTGGATAGAACGTCACCCTCACTCATTTGATCAGAGTCAAGGACTAATCGAATGGATGTATATTACCGCTCAGCAGTATGAGCCAATATGTTGGTCACTGGTCGTAAAGACGCGAGGGGGAGAGGTAGACGATTTTGACAAAGAACCCGAGAATATATCCTTATTGCCCCCTTCTCAGTCTAAAAAAAACGACCATCTCGAGACAACAGCCGAGAATACTCACTCCCGCCACCACCCCAGTCCAAAGGCCAGAACATCCCGATGGTTCCTAGTGATTCGGTACTCTGGCGGTGGAGGAAAGACGCCATCTCTCCCAGCCCTCGACAGCCCAACGATACATCTGAACATGAATCAATTAGCTCCTGAGACGGAAGATAGGTGGCAGAACGTAAAATAACCGTCGGCCAGGATCAAAAAAGATCTGCTCAGTCTCCTGCATGAAGAAGCCCCCCCCCCTTCAGACGCATATGCCTATTCGCACAAGTTTCAATCCCTGGTCAGTACACCTCCCCGAACAGCCGACAAACCCCAAGAAAGAAACCTCACTCCCAACGCATCAACAACCTGGTCCCGAATCATCCGGTTCTCGAGATACCCGAGGCTGGGTATTTCCACCACGCTGGTGCCGCCAGCGAGACCCATCGCAATCACCCAGACATGCCAACCATCTTTGAGGGGATTCTCGTCACCAGGAAGTTCGGCACACCCGTAGTACTTTGGGAAATAGACGGATTCCTGACACGCTTGCAGGGCCTGGCATTCGTCTTCGAAGCACCTCCGCGCCATGATCTCCTCGGGATGAGGTCGCGCTCACTAACTCCTTTGGCTGTCATTCCGATGAGCGATGGCGCTGGTTAGATGTGAATGCGGATGAAAATGTACAAGGATGCCCACGTACTGGTAGCGTACTTTCAGAGCGTATCTTTGCGTGTCGTGGGGGACTGTGGCTTCGTAGACAACCCATCGCTCGTGGAGCTCCATATTGGACTTCTCGGATAATACGTCAATGATCGTGTATTCGTGGTTGTTGACTGTTATCACTCTTCCGATTTGGTTTTCCATCATACATCCGGATGGGAACCTATAGTCCATTCTGAGGTAGTGGTGCTACAAAAGTAGTTGACACGAGCAAGGGCGATACTGCGACCTTGAGCAAGATAGTGGAGAGTACTGTACAAGACAAGTGGGGAAGTTGTAGGATCAGAGCTTTGGAAGTTATCCCCGGGTTGACGTCGAATGTACACAATTGGCAATGCCCGGAAATACGAATGGCAGCAAGTGCTCGTTGATTAGGTGAACAGGTAACGCGGCTGTTATTGAATAAAGACTAACGAATATTGCAGTCTAAGGTTTGTATATGCTCCAATACTGAAGGCACCAGATTACATACAACAGCTTACAAGCTACTGAATTCACAGCAAGATTCCCCAAGCGCAGTCGACACGCTTTCCCCTCAACGAATGTGCCTGAGTCTTCAAATTGTCGCTGAAGGTCAAAGGCATCTATGAATGGTGGTGAAATGGACCTTTCATTGGCCAAGGCCTGGTTAGTCTATCTTTAGGCTGGTTATGCATTTTTACAAGGTTAAAGTTAACCTAATATTTATGGATGTGTAAAAGATCGACGGTGACTAGGCGTTTGGGTGCTGGCTGTCCTTTGTCGCCATACAAAGAAGCCTGCCATCGCGAGGCGGAATCGCAGGCTGCGTTCCCAAACTCAGCCCAGGCAACTTGAATGTACATGCAGTGTTGAAGACTATCTCGCTAGCTAGGATGCCGTGACAAACACAGTAACGTGGCCTGAGGGCAGTTGATATATCCTATACTGAGATGGCAAACCATCATTATATGTACGTGCTTGCAGTATTACAGCCTGTCAATAGCGACACGAACCTGGAGACGACTGAGCCTGACTTATCTTAATCAATTTCATGCCCAGAGAATGGAGAACATGAGCTTGAAACTAGCAAACCGTGGCCGAGATCTGAACGACCTCCTTCAGAGACACACCAATAAGCTAGATCTAAGCGCACAAACAAGCACTCATGCATGCATCGGGCGGAACAGGCTTGCTGTGTATCATCAAGGTTTCACAGAATCTGGACCCCTGGTCGGTTTGATTGATTCTGGTTCGGACTGGAGGGGGCTGGAGGATCTGCCTGAGGGTCCTTGAAATCTTCCGTCCGCTTACTGTCATGTGACTGTGCAGTCAGTATGAGTTGGGATAGTTCGGAGGTCGGAAGATGCGGAAGAATCCTGTTGCGGGCGGTGGTCTAGCACAGGCTCAGTCAGGATATTCGCTCCGCCCAGCAGGCAGAATTCGATGATACAGCATCCAATAATGTAGCTTTGCTTTGACCAAGCTGAAGCGCAGAGCCGCTGATGCACCCCCAAAATCAAGAAATTTTGTGCAATCGAGCAGGGCGGGCAAAAGTCTGTTCCTGCGACCAGTCCCGGCGTGTCCGCCTCAGGCCGGGCCGCCAAGTTACCGCCGACGATCCCCACCAGGGACTGGACTAATTATATCCGGTTGGGTGGTGCAGGCAGGCAGGCAGCATGATTGTCGAGTCCAGTGTCGAATCGACTAAACGCATGATAGTGAGTTTATTAAGTGGGGGGAGGAGTGTCGAAAAGGTATGACGTGGGAATTGTGACTGTCGCAATGGACAGAGACAGAAAGCTTCACCTGTGGTGCATTCTGCGCGGTGTTAGTGCTTATCGGCACCATGGTGGGTTTAGGGCGAGGGCCGATACTGTCGATCGTGCGGACAAATTACGTCGTTGGCCAGACGGGTGGCAGAAACGTTGCCGTTTCAACGCCCCACGCTGTTTCAGGTTTGGAAAAGCCGAATACGGCTGTTGGAATACGAAGCGGAGCTGAGACAAGTGCTCAAGTTGATGACAAAGTACAATAAGATGAGTAGGGAGTGAAAGGAAAGTCTTAGGTCTGTCTGTCAGTGTGGTGGTGTGGGATAAGTGTCAGTGAATTGAGGTGGACAATTCTAGACCGAGGAGTCACCAGAGTCCGCAGCAACATCATCTCCAGCCAATAATGAAGCCATCTCCGCTTGGTCGCTTGGTCAAGCTTTCGGCAAGGGCGGAGTGGTGGAATGGAAGAGGGGGTTGATAAGATGAGAATGAGAGATAGCAAAGACTGATTGCGATGGAATTGTTGCCATTGACGAATGAGTCGACTGTGAATAAAACACACTCAATCTGTAAACAATCTACCTACCCGGGTCAATAACAAAGTGAAGAAAAGAATGGGCTTATTCGAATACAACCGAACCCAGAGGCAGGCACCCCAAGGAATCGAAGCGCACAAGTGGAGACGCGCCGACCGTGCAGAGGCTCACCCAATGGCAATGAGAGACGGCCGTCAGCCAGCTTGGAACACAGCCAGCAGGCCGCGTGGGCAACCATCGAGTCCATCCATGACTGACCTGACCCGACCCATGTCACTCTTCCTTCGATTTCTGCCTCTCTCTCATTCATCATGTTCCCAATCTGATTTATAAATAATAACAGTGGGCCCCCTTCACGCGTCCGAATCAGTAGTGGTCGATTTTTTTTCTCTCTCTCTTTGTCCTTGGATTGCTTGGATTGCTTGCTAAGTGGTGCTATTATCTTCGCTCCGATTCTCCGATTAAATATTGTACTCTTCTCTCTCTCTCTCGTCGGACTTCTTCTCCTCCCTCTATCTCTCTTCCCCTCACTCACTCGCTCACACCACTTATCACCATCGAATCAATCTGTGTCTCACACCGAACAAACAAACCATTCAATCGAGCATGCGATTATAAATTCGCACACTCCCGCCTTTTCCCCCTCCCCTCCCAAAAATAAATCAACGACACTAGACTAGTCCCAATTCTAGTCAGTCTCCATCGAGGGTACTCGGACCACCAACCTCCCCGATCGCAATCAAGCCCACGCATCGAAACGGCCGTGCCCAGTACTCTATATATCTCAACACTACTGCAGGAAATCTCCAGCACAGAAACCCAGATTGCATCACTTTTAACCTCCCTAAAACCACACACACACACACACCTATATATCACACCTCACAAAATCCTCCAAAATGGGCACCCTCAGTACATCCGCCATCATCGTCATCGTCATCGTCGCCTGCCTCGCCCTCGTCTCGCTGGGCGCCGCCCTCTTCAAGACCTACGGCGGGCCCGAGAAGGAGCGGCCCTACAACTTCTCCCGCGAGCAGGAATCCTACATGCGCACCGTGCGCTTAAAGAATCTGGGCTTCTTCCAGCGCGAGTCCATGATGGGGTACCCCGGGGCTGGTGGCGGTGGTGGTGGGAGTGGGAAGGGCCCGGCGGCGCCGGTCGTCCAGGATGTCGAGTCGGGATGTATGTTTCCTCCCAGAACTTCCTTTTAGTCATTTCTGAAGAAGAAAGTGGAGGCTAATCTTTCCTTGAAATTTGCAGATTCGGAGAATGATTCGTCGCATTACTAGTTTCCGTCTTTGTTGGCACGACTATTCCGGAGGGCTCCGGATCTCGCTTCGATGAGGACGATACGATACCATTTTGCGAAACCCTCAAAAAAAGCTATTTGTGAAGAGCGTGGATATTATATGAATTGACGATTATGGGGGTCTTTTCTTTGATTTTCTCAAACCATTCGGGGTTTTATACTACCACTTCTGCTGGGTCTGATTTTCCAGCGGTGCTGAGGGGCTGGCGTTTTGAACTTGTCTATATGCTTTCTAGATTATACCTATCTGCCGTTCTTGTCAATCCGACTATTGTCTTATAGCTATTGGGTGTGATTCCATGTTCATTGAGTTTGACGAAGACTGGCAGGTTCAATCTCATACCTTGTCACGTCCAATCATGGGAAAGTGCTCATGCTGTGACTTCACAAGCTCAGGAAAGAATCTCTCTTCCCCCACACCCCCAAAATCACCCCCTCCATTCCCTCTCCAGGAAAATAATAACTCTCCGCCTTGATACCCCGCACCACAGCAAGTAACGCGTCTTTCTCCGCTTGGGACGCCTCCCGAAACGCCTCCGCCCCTAGCACCACCGCCAGACTCGCTGTCAACGCTGCCGTTGGACTCTGCCGGTTGGCTACCGCCACCCCGCAGATTTCCCGCACTGTGGTACGGATCTCTTCGTCCAGCACGGCAAGGGCCCGACGGTGCGACATGCGGGGGCGGAGCCGGTCAACGTGGGGGTCGTGCGTGGCAAGTAACAGGTCGATGAGCCCGAGGGATTGCATGGCCACAATGTGGGTGTCGTTGAGGAACCATTGCTGTGGGAAGAAGAGTCTTTCGGAGGGTGAGGCAGAAGTAGTGTAGATGGAGGTGAAGCTCGAGGGTGCGCTAGCCGCCCAACTTTGGCGGAGGTTGAGAAGGTGTTCATAGAGGGTGGATCTCTGGCCCGGAGATTGTTCAGGAAAATGGACTGGCGGGAAACAGTATTGAATGACATGCGCCCCGATAATGAGCAGCCGGTTCGTCCAGACATGGTCTGGAGAGGTTCGGGTGGGGAGGTAGTGAGCCACAGTGGAGAGGGGTATACGGAAGGATCGACGCTGGGAGATAGCCATGTGGAATTCCTGCCGGAAGCCGACCCAGAAGGCCGAGGAGCGGAGGCCATGACACGTCTGGATCGCGGAAGAGGCTTGCGCTTCGAGAAAGACTTGGAGGCCGCGGATGGCGGTGTCAGAGGGGGGATCGGTGAAGGGACCTGATGAATCAGCTGAGTTGCTCTCTCAAGGGGCTAGGAATGGAAGAGATCGAGAGAAGCCATACTGTCAAGTTCTTCATAGAACCGAAGAATCACAACCGCGGCAAGCAAGTTCTCGTCCATGATCGCGTTGGGTTCCTGGCTGGCGGCACGTAGGCCGGCGATAGACCGACTGTGGTAGGCGAGCATGGACTCCTCGCCAATAGCAAGGCCTTCTTTCAACCCATATTGTTGTGTTATTGCGAGTTGACGTTGTTGAGGGAGAGTGCTGAAGTGTCGGGCGGATGCGGAGAGGATCGCGTCCAGGAGAGGAGCGCAGATGCGCGCTCTTTGTGGAACAACGACGGCAAAGTGCCTTTCCGGGTCACACAGGTCGAACTGATGGTGTGAGCAGTAGCAGCACAACCTTATCGCAGACAACGTACCCATAACCCGAGACTCTCGACAAAATAACGGATAAGACAAGCCTCCTCTAGGCTCAATTGTGCCTGCGTGGCCTGGTTTTGTGATTGTGGTGACGGTAGATCAGCGGAGAGGGGGGTAGTGATTGCAGATAATCTCGGTTCATCCCATATTCGTTCTGAGCTGCGAATGCCACCATGTTCGATCTGGCGGGTTGGATGAGAGGGAAACGCATCAGTCTGCTCCGCGCCAATAGTCGTCTCTGCTGCGTAGAGGGCCGCCAATTCCGGAGTCTCATCGACGTACTCAAATGCACGGGTGCCTGTTAAGAAGTTAGCTGCGATTGTAACCAAGAAAAGAGCCATACTGATAGTTAGTGTATTTGGCGCATCAGAAACATCCTGCGCATATTCTGCGCTGGTTGTATTCAGAAACTGCAACTGTGGGCTGGAACGAATGCATTCTCTTCCAGCATTTTGACATCGTTCGCATTTGGGGCGAGAGTCATCACCTATGAGGCAGATGAAGTGAGCTTAGCATCGAAGGCTACGGGATAATTCTGAGGAAAATGCCTACATCGCAGGTGGTGTCCTGGGTTCAATGTGTAAGCGAGCAGCTCACAAGAGACAAAAGTTGAGCACTTACTTCGGCAATATTCACTAGAGCCAATCAGTAGTAATCATAAAAAGAAGATACCCAGGGGTGCTTACCAAGGTTGACGCCTTGATGGCATGCAAGGCAGAGAATCGGTGAAGGTGGGAAGGAGTAGTTGGTGGAGGGGAAGAGAAGGATCTCACAAATTTGGAGGGGTTCGGCGACGATTGCCTTTTCGGCTACTCCATCTACGGGCAACCCCGCCCTTCCATGGTTCAACTAATCAACTGCGTACGGTGCCTTTAATGATTCTTCAACCGAATATACCTCAAACTTTATAGTCCATCATTGGGATCCCAGATCTTGAACCATCGCTTATCCATCCCCGCATCTCCTTCCTCATAGAAACGCAAGTCCGTACTCAATCGAATGCGCCCCTGCGCATCCTCGTTGCGCCCACTAGCATGGATAGTATACGGATGGTGGAACACCACGTCGCCCGCCTCATAACTAGTGGCCAGCCACTTTTGAGACTTGGAGGCCGGATGATCTGACACGAACTCGTCGGGCGACTTGGCCAGCATTCCACCAGCCATCATGTTGACGTTATAGGCGGAAAGGCGCTGCTCGGTCGTGAACCCAGCCGCGCGAGTGGTAAAGTCCTCCTCAATCTCATTTCCCAGTGCTACAGATTTCTCCAGGTAGCACAACCCTCCACCATTGATTGAGATATCGCCTGGATGGGTTAGCATAACGCGTCATTTTGGGAACATCATTGAATCACCAATTGGGACCCACGCAGTGAGGCAGTAGCCATCGCCTCCGCGCAGAAAAAGCTTATCATAGTGAATTCCAGTGCCCATTCCAAAAGGAACATTATGGCGAAGCATTGTTCGGTCGAGCAGCACATGCTGTTTCCAGCCCATCAATAGCCGGATGAATTGCGTCAGAGCGGGATGCTCGACAAAGGCACGGTACTTGGAGTCGGAGTGAGCGTCAATAAGAATTTTAGCCTCGACAGGATCAGCTGGCAAGCCTTGACCACCAATACCCTTGTGTAGATCGGGGTGAGACGCGCTGTTGAAGATACCATCCCGCGGGGATGACCCCGGTTGCAGAAGAGATGTGTTGGCATAGGCTTTGAAGTAGCTTGACCACAGTCAGTAACAGAGATAAACCCCGGAGATTCACATGCAGGCAGCGCACTTACTTCTCCCTAGCGTCTAGAACATCCTCACAGGGTAAAAGTCCTTTCACAAAGAGGTATCCATCCTCTTCAAATCGACGGCGCAGTTCGTCCAATGGAAGCCAAGGTGCAGAGGGTCGCAGCAAACCAAGATTGCCAACGTCAATGCGACCACCGTTCTGCGCCAAACCTTGTGGCAGCTCTATCGCTGCATGGGAGTGAGGGTCAAAAGATTTTGAGCTAGGACGTTCAGTATAAGCCATTTCAATTCGTTATCGAGGTTTCTGGTGTTGCGGAGACCTCCAGTTGCGCTGCTCCCGGGCTATGCCACCACTTATGAATGATAGATTGTGGACTTATTTCGGACAGAGCCTTATCAAATTTTCTCCTCTCGTGCAGCCCCATGCGGTGTCAGCTGCTTTTGCATGGATCAACCAGCATGGGAAAAGACAATCATGCAGTGGATAGCATGTTCGCCGACATTTACCATTCTGATCTTCTGGGATACTCTCGCCGGTGCTAACCGCTTTTGTCTTCGCTTGGGCATAATCCGGGGTAAGTATACAGCTGCATCAACATATATCACTCAAGTGCTGCTCGCGATCACCACAGAACGTTCCCATAGTCTAATTCAGCCAGCCTCGTCTTCACAATCATGTATGCCTTAATCCTCCTCATCCTCTGTCATCTCTTATTCTTCTACTATGGCATCCTTCCCGTTGTCAACTACTTCCGAGACCCCAAGGGCCTCCGCAAGTACCCAAAACTCTCTTTCTGGTCGGGAATCTCAAGTCTTCCTCTAGTGATCGAGTCTCACAGAGGCACGCGATACAAGCGAATTTTTGAAGCACATAAGAACCACCCAGTGCTCCGCACCGGCCCCAACATGCTATCCTACGCAGACCCCAACGCCATTAAAGACATCTACGGCCACAGCACCAAATGCACCAAGGACCTGTTCTACTCCATCACAAGCGGCTCTCATTTTCACCTCGCCGACGTCGTCAACAAGAGCGAGCACGCCCGCAAACGCAAGGTTCTGTCCAGCGCCTACGCGCTCAAGAACCTCGAATCCTGGGAGTACAAGGTCGCCGACATGACGCGGCGCATCATCACAGCTTTCGATGCCCGATGCACTGATCCCCTCCCCAGCGGCTACCGCCCAAAGGAAGAGGACTTGACGGTCGACTACCGTCTGTGGACGAACCTATTCACCATTGCGGCCATCGCAAACATCGGCCTTAGCGAAGACATCCGCTTCCTGGATCAAGGCAACGACCAGATCACATCCGAATCCATGGACGGGACCATCAAACGCGTGAGTTTCCGAGAATGCCACTTCGCGAACGGGTCGGCCACCTCGACGCTGATCTGGTGCTACGAGTGGTACCACACCCTCATCAAAGCCAGCAAGCTGCTGTCCGCCACGTTCCGCCGGAAGTGGCAGCTCAGCCGGGACTGGGACGGGATCGTCTACAGCCGCGCGCACAACCGGTGGAAGCGGCACCAGAACGGGGAGCAGCTGGACGATTTCTTTGCCGCGATGATGGCGGACAAGAACGGCGTGCCACATAACCTGGAATGGGGCGAGGTGGTCGCCGAGGTGAGTATCATGATCAACGCCGGGTCCGACACCACGGCCATCGCGCTAAGCAACGTCATGGTCCTGCTTCTGCGCCACCCGCACTGCCTCCAGAAGCTGCGCGAGGAGGTCGATGAAGTCCTGGATGAGGAAGAGGTCGTCGCGCCGTACGACAAGGTCAAGCATCTCCCGTACCTGCGCGCCTGTCTGGATGAGTCGATGCGGCTGTACCCGCCGGTCTCGTTTGCGCTGCCGCGCCGCACGCCCCCGGAGGGGACCACGATCCTGGGGGAGTTTGTGCCCGGGAACACGTCGGTCGGGATTTCGGCGTATGTCGTGCATCGCAACGAGGCCGTCTTCCCCGAGCCGGACGCATTCAAGCCGGGCCGCTGGTTGGGCGAGAAGGGCAAGGACCTGCAGCCGTACTTTGTGGCCTTCAGCACCGGCGCCCGGGGGTGTATCGGTCGCAACATCAGCTACCTGGAGCAGACCGTGTTAATCGCTTCGCTGGTGCACCGCTACGAGTTCGCCTTGCCTCATCCAACCTGGGAGCCCACGCGGCATGAGACCACGAATACGGGGCTGGGCCCTATACCCATGAAGATTTGGCGACGGGGGGAGGGTCAGCACTAATAGCGGCACGAGTCGCTAAAGTAGAATTAGATCTAGATGCGGCGGTAAGAATCCCGCATGCGACATTTACCCTAGTACTTATTGAACACACGAAGCCATTGAACCGCTGTTCACGCTTACTTCTTCGTAGCGATACTTTAAACCCCCTCCCCGCGAGTGAGGATGATTCACAGCCTCCTTTAATCGATGATTGTTCAATGGCATTGACTCGCACAAAACTCACGGCCCTCTTAAACACTATACTGAAAATGCACATTCTCCCAATCCGTCATATCCTCCTCCGCATTCAACCGGCCCAGATGCAACGACTGTTCCTTCGTCAACCCCATCTCCGCGATTACCCTATCCCGTCGAGTATTCTGCCAGATATCTACCAGATTCTTGAAGTCAGTCTCATGACACACACAAGAGCATGTCCTTCTCTCCTTCTCTCCGTCACCCCTATAATTCAACCCAATCGGGACAGCATCCGAATCCACACTTTTGAGAACCGCGAAAAAAAAATCAAGTAATAGTACAAAGAAAAGGAAAGGAAAAGAAGACTCACAGTACGACCTCCAAGCAACCATCAACACAATCTCGAGCGCATACATGACCGAACACACCACGATAGCCGGGATGTAGCGGGGCGCGTCCTTGTCACGAAAGACCTGGGCGCCGATACAGTTGCCGGCGCAATAGGCGATGAAGAGGACGGTGCCGGTGACGGATTTCTTGGTGCGGCCGGCGATGTTGGATGGGAGGAGGGTCCAGATCACTAGTGCCGACAATCTCAGAAGTTAGTGTTTGAGTCACACATATGGATCATGGTGCTGAAAACGAAGAATAGAAGGGGGAAATTTTCCGAGAAGGGGATTGGGGCTAGGAGCGTACAGGGCCCGGCAACATTGCCAATGATGGTCATGAAGTACATTCCCCAGCGGACCCAGAGTTGTCCGGCACCATGAGGTAACAGTGCCAGTGCGAGCATGCCGGTGAATGCTGGGATCACGGAGAAGATCATGATGTAGACTGAGGAGAGAAGGGATTTTAGTATCACTGAAACTTGAAAAGGAGTGACTTGCAAGGGGGGGGGCTGTCGTACAGCGAAGATTAGATCTCTTGAGGGTGATATAACCCGCCACCAGGAACCAGAGAATCGACAAGATCTGTTGGGGGATCTTGCCCTCGACGAGGGTTTCCAGGTTCGTGAAGCCAAAGGAGACATACACCAGGTTGCCGAAGGCGGTGGTTCCGCCGTTGGGAATCGAGTTCACCATGACGAGGACGAAGAAGAAGTACGTCTGAGGGTCCTGGAAAGTGATCCCCACCTGGCGCCAGTCGATGTCGCGTTTCTGCGCGTCGGACCCCGTTTGACTCGAGACGATGCGGGCCGCTGCCATCCGTTTTTCATTGTCCGTGAGCCAGCGCACCTCCCGAGGTGTGCCGAAGGTGAAATATACAAGGATAGAGAGGGCGATGGTGAGGCTCCCGAGGAAGATTGAGATTCCTTTCCATGGAGCAAGGCCTGTGGGGTGCGCTTCAGCCTCTCGGCCGATGCCGTAATTAATTAGGCTGGTCAGGACGTCCATGCCAGCATTGGCGCTACCCCAGACGACAGATCGCATCGCATGTTCTTCCTTGGTGTACCATGAGGCGGTGATGATGAGGAGGGCGGGGTATGTCGTGCACTCTGCACATTGTATATGGGTGGGTGGTTACCAAGGGCCGTTCAGTTGGCTTCAAGAATGAGAGCTCGTTCGGCATACCTGAGACACCCTCGAGGAATCGCAAAACTGCCAACCCGGCGAAGTTCTTGGCAAATGCAATGCAAAGCACGATGATACCTCGGCCATGTTAGTTTTTTTCTTCCATGTAGTGTAATGGCCTGCTGCTAGAGCTTACCCCAGCAGAACATGGAAATCGCCACGGTTATCCCGAGACCGCTGCGCTGAAGAATGTAGTTTCCAGGAGCTTCGCTGGCCAAAAAGGCAATATAGAAGATGGAAGTCAGCCCTAACGAGGAGTCCATCAGTCAGCGTAATTACCATAGCAATTTGAACTGTGGTGTACACCAACTAACATGAATACTGCTGGCCCACCAAGTGCGTATCTGTCCGCATGCCGAACGTAGCTTGTGTGGCAATTGAGGCTTTGTCGGCATACTGAGTGCCAGAAATCACCCACATGAGCGGCAGAATGATCCAGTCGATCTTCTTCCGAAGCTTGTTGTATTGTTCTTGTGTAAATTCATCCTCTGCAGCATGTACGATATCCGCTGCAACATCAGACACCTTGCCTTCGTGGATTGATGCCGTGGAAGATTCGTTGGGCTGAGCCTCGATCTTGGAGATGTCCGTTTTGGATGGGGAAGACATTTTTATTGCTGTCGGGGGATGTGAAAAGTTAACGAGGGAAGTGCTGGACGATGCAGCCCCGGATCTTCTGCCATTGATATCCCCGAGTTCTGAGACTATGCCTTCGATACCTCTGTACCTCCTGGAGGTCTTATCAGTATTGTCGGGAACATCACCAGTCGGATCTGAGGCCGACTCCGCATCTAATCTCGTGCTTATCAACCGGATCCCGGCCCGTGTCTTGTTCTTGCCATCAGTCAATTCCCTGTCTAAACTACAAAGTAGTCCAGACTCGTCGCTGTGGTTGGGTACGCAATTATTTTGCTCGACCAAGTCCCGAGACATCTGCCGTGTGTATCGTGCGGCCCAAGCCCCGTGCAGTCGATCATGTCACCATCCAAAGAACCGAAGAACTCCAGGATGATTGATATGAGTCATCATCTAAATCTGGCGTCCAGGTCGAGGCATCCGAGTCCCCTCAAAAAGATCATCCAATTTATGGCAGTGGATGATATGGTTAGTTTGGCCGGAGGTACAGTACCTAGCCACAGGCCCTGACTGACAGCTCGGGGTGTGATCTGATTTTCCCATGGGTTTTCATAGGATTGCCACATCCCTCACTCTTTCCACTCCACAATTCCACTATCACCGCTTCCAGTCCTTGCACAAGACATCAGATAAGCTTAGATCTGTCTGCTGGTGAAGGAGAAAGTTCGTTTGCTAGCTTCCTCCAGTATGGTAAGTTCACTCACTCATACTCTCTCCCTCTCTATTCCAGCATGGATCGCGGGTCTCATTAGTAATTTTGCCCAGGGAGTGGTGCAGGAAACGCGCAGCTACGGCAATGGTGCCGCGACTTCACCCAGCACGTCCATCATCCCCTTTGCGAGAGCTTTGATGTCCTTCTGCATCCGGGCAACACCAACGCTTGGAGTAAGGTGGTCAACCTTCTCTGCGAAAGAGGCGACTATATCCTTTGCGAGGAGTTCACATACCCTTCCGCTCAAGCATGTTGGATCCCGTTGGGCAATTACGCCGCACCAGTTGCGATGGACGCCCAAGGCATCCGCGATGACTCGTTGGAATCTACCCTGGCTAAATGGGAGCTGAATCACCCAGGTATCCTGAGTCCGCACGTTCTCTATCTCGTGAGCGTGGGCTCGAACCCTACTGGCGTGACAATGGGGGCTGAGCGGCGGCGTAAGATCTATGAGATCTGCGTTCGATATGGTCAGTAAGCCCTCATCCAAGCTCTACTTAGAGTCTACCAACAAAAACTCACCCCAACTCCATGACAGACATCATCATCGTCGAAGACGACCCTTATTTCTTCCTCCAATTCCCCGCATACGAACTCAACCCCCCACCCACCGACGATACAAGCACGGCAAACGAACACTTCCTCGCCAGTCTCGCCCCATCCTTCCTCCAATTCGACTACCAGGGCCGTGTCATCCGCCTCGAGTCATTCAGCAAGACCCTCGCTCCCGGCCTCCGCCTCGGATACTTCATCGCCCACCCCTTCTTCATCCAGCGCCTCCTCCTCGCCACGGAGGTCGAGACCCAAGACCCGTCCGGCCTCTCCCAAGCCGTCGCGCTCAACCTCCTCCAGACCTGGGGCGTGGACGGATACCTAACCTGGCTCCAGAACCTGCGACACGAATACCAAGCCCGTCGGGACTGGATGATCCGTGCCTTCCAGCACGAGTTCACCCTCGTCCCAGGCTCACAGCATCCCGACCTCAATGTAGCTGACTCCACCCTCGTGGCGCTCCTCAACACCGTCCCGATCTTCTCTTTCGTGCCCCCAACGGGCGGCATGTTCATCTGGGCGCAGTTCCACCTCCACGCAAACCCAACATTTCAGAAACTGCACCGCGAGAAATCTCTCGAGGATCCGGAGGAATGCTTCGCGGAGCATTTCTGGGAGATGCTGATTGAAGAACGGGTACGCTTCCACCTTGCGTCAGTTGACTTGGCTCGGGTCTTTCCTTTTTCCTATGGCTGAGAACTGATACTGATCCTGAGTCCGAAATTAGGTCCTGTTGACCCCAGGCTCATATTACCACCCCTGGCAAGGAGAAGAGAAGGTAACGACCAAGGCTCGAGGCGCGAAGCCGGCAGTGACGAACTTTCGATTTTCTTTCTCTATGACGACGGTAAGTGGATATACTGCACTCTTCTGCTGTGAAGTTTGCTAATCTGTGGTGGCAGAGAGAGGAGATGGAGTGTGGCATTGCTCGTCTTGCAAAGGTGGTTCGAGCTTCTTGGGAGCTTTGACCGGAGGTATAACTTATCGTGTATCCCATGACGCCGTGCTTTGGGGAAAGCCCACATTGCTTTCTTGCGCCCTCGTTGGCGCGATGTGGTTTGAGGCATGGTGAACTGCATACGCAGTATAACCCTCGTAAAAGAAAAGAACATGCCCCCCTTTGGAAGGGTAATCGCATGGGCATTGGGCCAGTTTCGGAGCACTTTGGTGATGAGCTATCCTGCACAGTATAGAAAAGAACCCTTAAGATATACCACTATGGCACGACATTCTCTAGGGTATTTCGGGCATGGTGGTCGAGAAGAAGCAGTTGAAGTCGCTGACGAGCTTTTTGTAAGCGTCGCCATCTGCCATATCAAGTATGGGTGGGGCCTTTACAGTAGTACACTGCGTGGATATAGCTTTTCTGATCTGGCTCAATGATCAAGCTCTGGGCAATATGATACTATCCCAGTAGTGACCTCCAATGTTGCGAAACTTTTGTAGGATGGGTAGGTTGTTGCTGGCATGGGAAAGTTTGTGCATGATACATTCCAAGCTCTAGTGTTCTTGTTATGCTATACTCAGGTCAGTGAAGATTCGGTGGCTAATGTCTTCCGAAAGATCCGAGTTTGTCAGGCGGGCTTGTCGGATGGGTGTCAAGTGTGCCACTAGCGAGTATCGGCTAAGCCATTAATACAATTTTCGAACAGAGAGCTACGCTGATCATCCAATCAAGGAGACGAGTACAGTTGCACAATTGAACCCCATGGTCCCCTCCATTGTTGTTAGTTATGCTTCGGCGTGAAAGTCATTGTGGGTAGAAAAGTGGGTGGTATTTATTAAGGAGTTATTATGTAGACTAGGAATCACTTTTTAAAAAAGGGCAGTCTAGTGAAACGAAGAAAGTCCGGAAATGGGTCTACTCTTGCCAAAAAGAACAGAAGAAGAATAAAAGAGCAATTTCGCCCATCCTTGCATCCAGCCATGCCGAGACTCGCTTAGATGATGGAACCGAGAGCAATGCAGGGAAGAGCGACGCCGATAAGGTCGTCGGACTGTTGGGTTGTATTAGTTTAGAAGCTCTTCTGGCATAGAATGGGAATTTTCGAGATGACACTCACAGCATCGGCACCGCTGTACTGGCAGCAGGCAATGTTTTGCTTGCACTGCTGGTTGAGGATATCCTGAGCGTCGATGGCGAAGATGGGGACTGAAGGGAGAAAGGTCAATGTTAGCATTACTCGTGTCTTGGGTTTCATTTCTGGCTGCAGCCGATGATAGGATCATGCTGACGGAAGACGTACTCTCGAGATCGAGCTTGGAGCACTGGTCGAAGAGACCAAGACCCTCAGAGCCAGAGCCAGTACCGGCAATGTTGCCGAGGAGACCGGCCAGAGCACCCTCGTCGATGGTGGTGGTGTCGCCGGCGTAGGTGGCCTTGTTGCAGCAGGAGAGCTGAGCCTGGTTACCGCACTTGGCAGAACCCTGCTCGATGGTCCAGTCATCGGGGACGGAGTAACGGGGCTTGTCGCCCTTGTCGCCCTCAGCAGCGCGGACTTCAAGGTTGCGGGCGGAAGGACCACCGACGGCAGCGGTGGCGGTGGCCAGAGTGGCAGCAGCGAGGATGGCGAAGAAACGCATGGTGATGGTTTGAGATGAAGAGGGTTGGGTTTTTGGAGGTTTGATAGATGGTTTGATTGGAGTGAGAGATGGAGAGATGATGATGATGGCGGATTCGAAAACGACGGAGCAACAGACGGTATATATGCCTTTTCAGAAGGTCTGTTTGTGATTGATGTTTACCTCTGCCCCTGCCCTTTCATTGTTTGGTATACAGGACGTTGATTTGGGCATTCCAGTTCTCCGTTGCATTCCTAGCAAGGGAAGCTTTCCGGTTGCGGCGCTGGGGCGTTGCAATGACGGGACGGCGTTGCACGGCACCCAAGATATCCGAGTTCATGATTGCGACCGAATGTGACGCTGTCCAGAGCCCTTTTCTTTCATCGATCCCTTTGGTCCCTGGTTCAGATGCTTAGTTTAGGTTCATGAAGGGGTAAGCGTGAGCAGATCTTGTCCCGGAAACAGTGGCATTGACTTTTCATTCTGGCTGGCATTCCACTCCTTATCGCGGATCTTCAATTGTTCCAACAAGGGAGAGAAGAGAACGAGTCATAGAAAACAACACCAAATATTCTAGACCCATTATACTGAGCAAGAACGTGCATGTTAGCGGAGAAAAAAACTTTGCATGCTGGGAGGAAAATCCCTCACATGGTTATCCACATAGACTCAATCTGTGTCTCGTTCTCTCCTTCCAATCCTGACCTTCGATTCCCCCTTCGTACGCGCAAGTCATTCGACTCTTTTTATGAGGATCTGCGGGTAATGCAGGACTAGCTCAATTCCTCCAGAATGAGTTTATGCATCTCGGTTGACCTGCATTTGCATACTAGCTGCTGGGAGAACTTGCCCCGGAAAGACTATGTTGTTAAGCTCAATGATGGGCGTGCAGGGCGGAGTGCGTGCGAATCGGAGAATATTCATTGCGACGTTATGCTCGATGGCTCAGTATCGACCTACTATGCCCTGACAATCTAATCTTTGTGAACGATGAAGGGGTCTGCACAAATGTGCGCTGTGACCACTCTAAGAAGTACTTTGTCATGATGGAGGCATAGTATGTAGTTGCACACTCGCACCAGTGGCTTCCGTAGCCAAGGCCGCACCAACGGCAAGTAAAATCGATGCTTGGTGATTTGGGCGCTCCGCGAGAGTTTGATCGGTCGCTTTGCTCGTCTGAACCTCAAGCGTCCAGATAATGGTCGGTACTCCCTTTTATGAATTCCGCAAATTACATCGTCCAATCATGCGTAGTCACTTGTAGTGCGTTTCTCTCGACGTATACTGGGCCGGATCCGCTAGAGAATCCGGCCAAGCCTCGTGTTCGTAAAGCAATAGAGTAGTCATTCATCTAACTTTGAAGGACTGCATCTTGTACCTGAATATATAGTTATTGCGTGATCAAAGTAAAGTATGGCGGCAACTGATCGCTGGGGTGAAGCATGCGACCGGCTTGTTGTGTCAACACATGGCAGTTGTGGTACGAAGTAAATATATATCGATCAAGCCACATGCATGTGGACCATTCTGGTGCTGGGATCATGGATTATGGATGTTTCCTTTCGTCTAGAAGAAAAGTGTACAGATGAAAGATAACTTATCGAGAACTCTGCATAATGAGTTTACTTCAACATGCCCAGTAGCTTCCCAGATATAATCCATAACGATAGATTGAGAAAGAGCCCCGTGATGACGATCACAAAGAAAGTTACGGATGCCCCAGGCGCCAAGGCGGTGAGAAGCGCAACCTCAACCGCCTCCCCGCAAGCCTTCGGCTGGCCATCGACGTCAGCCTCACAGAACCCCCCGTCGTCGTCAACATGAAGATCGTTTACATCGGAGTGAGTGCTCCTTATCTCTTCCTTCTCTTGTGACGACTGTCTCTAACGCCTACGCCGATCTAGATCCTCCAAAATGGCCAGGCCCCCGCGGTGGAGCTCTGCGCCGAGCGTGAGCTCAGCAGCTACTCGCGCTTTACCAGGGGTAGCATTAGCGAGTTCATGACTATGTTCAGCAAGACCGTTGCCGAACGCACGAAACAAGGCCAACGACAGGATATCCAAGAGCAAGGCAAGTCTTCCGCCCGCTATTTCGAGTTTTTTATCCATCTAGTCCTATTCGACCATCAGCCCCTGACCGCCAGATCGCAGACTTCACATTCCACGTATACGCGCGCACCCAGGGCATCGCCGGTGTCATCATCAGTGATAACGAGTACCCTTCCCTCGCCGCTCACCAGGTCCTTTCCAAGACTCTTGACGAATTCCTCACCCTTCACCCGAACGCTGGTTCCTCGCGGGAACCGATCTCCTTCCCCTCGCTGAAGACCTACATCCAAGCCTACCAGGACCCTCACCAGGTGGACAGCATCCTCAAGATCCAGAAGGAGCTGGATGAGACGAAGATCGTACTTCACAAGACCATCGAGAGTGTGAGTGGATGGTCCTGGGCTGCAGCAGGTGGCCAGTCAGGTGACAGGGCTGACTCTCTAAACTAGGTCCTCGAACGCGGCGAGAAGATCGATGATTTGGTATCCAAGTCGGAGGGTCTGAGTGCACAGTCGAAGATGTTCTACACCTCGGCGAAGAAGCAGAACTCCTGCTGTGTGATCATGTGAGGGCGCATGGGATGACGCCGACTCGAGTCGCCAGTACAACCCCGGCGGAAATACACCAGCGACCGACTATCATGACTTCGTTTTGAGAGCGTTCTTTGTTTGCTACAGGGCATTCGTTTGCAGTTCTGGACCAGTATTGCTTGATTCATGAATAGGGATGGGAACACCCGGGTGCTTCGAGTTACGGGAGAGAAAGGCGGGGGGGAGGGGGTTTAGAATAGGCATTCTTATTTGCTTTAAGACCCGAAGAGCAGCAGTCAATGCAGTGTGGGCTTTGATGATTTGACGCCGCCGTGCCGAGAAGGACAGCGTAGCGACTCAACTGGAACGTAGTTATCTCCGCGCCCTCCCCCTCTATTTTTGCTCGTCTCGCTGTTTTGGTCATGGCGGTGGATCGGGAAGAGGGGCATATCGACGGACCATCCTTATCTATTGAGGAAGGGCGATGCTGGCGGTGGTGATTGGTGGTAGGATCAAGCTCACAAGTATTAGACTTATTTATTGCAAATTAGTGGGTGATTATCAGGGCTACGAACCCACTGATCCCCCAGTCGGGCCCTACCCGTGGTTCCCGCCTAGGAGTTGGGAATGGCTACATTTCGGCCAATTCTTCTACCGTGGAGGTGATTTTGGGGAGTGGAAAGTGCTGGGCAGTAAGCTAGACTACTGTGTAAGTACGATTGCGACAATTTCAATCTATACATGCTAACTTTTCTGACTGCAGACTTCTTGCCAGTCAACCAGCGGTGAATAAGAGTCCGATTAAGCAGCCCTGAGGCCAGCCTCACGCCCCTCGTCTGGTCATAGCCCAATAGTGAACTCCACCCCCTGAGGACTGCCCCTCCCTCTTCCTCACCTACACTTCACCCAAGTCGTATTCTTCTTCTAGAACACGATCCACACCCACAACCAACAGCCTCAGTTTCCATTATGTAGCAGCATCGGCCTGGGGCTGCCTATCATTTTTTATGCCCGAGGCTACCCGGGTCCCGGCCCGGTTGGCTTCCATTGGTCACACCCGCCGAAGATGCCCTCGCTCCGAACGGATATTGTTCCTTGTAGGTGCCAGCCAGTGCCAGTGCTTAGGTATTGTGCACTGTGGGAATTATTGACGTTGCTCAAACTTGGGATACGCCCATTACCTTATTTTGCTCGGCTTTATTATTTTATTATCACGCTGGGTCCCCGCGGTGACCCTCTTCGCTTTGTCGCCTGCCTGCTACTTTCATTCCTTTCATATCCAGTTCAGCGTTACGTTCTAGCCATTTGTATGCATCCGTAGGTGAGTACTGCCCTATACTCTATATTGCCCGTGTGCATGTCTGACTGACTGAATACCAGATACCCTTACTACTACACCATTCTTTCCACGCCTCTCCTTTGTTCATAGGATAGCCTGAGAATATCTCCTCTGTTGGAACCTCCACCGTCACCTTTCTAGGGCCAGGGGTGCCCTTTTACTCAACGTCACCATGGATCATGATTTCGTTCTCCAGCAGACGCTCCCGTGGAGCTTACAGCGCAATCGGTTGGCAGAACTTCTGACGGCGGATTTCACGGTTGCTGCAGGCTCAGCAGCTTTGGTCACTCCGGCCGTGATGATTCTGGACAGGTACAGCTTACCTGGCTTCTCGAGAGCGAATGCACGTATTGACTCTCAAATTAGACTGGTAGTGGAAAAGTCCTCTCACAATCAACCTCTTTTGCCGGCATTTCGTCGACATCTGTGGCTCTCTATCACGCAACCTGCGACCTTCCTCACCTCGCGACCCAGTCTGCTCGTCTGGTCCCTCTACACCGCAACCTTTGCCGCGGCTAATGCCACCGAGACCGTCCTCAGCGAGGTCTATCCACACATCGACCACGCCCTTGCCACGACGTCGACCTTCCTAACCACGTTCGTGGTTAACTCCTCCGTTGGCATCTGGAAGGACGTCAAGTTCGCTCAACTTTTCGGCCACAACCACAACACCAGCACCGCGGGGACAACCACGCCCCCACCCCCGGCAGCGGCATCAACTCCGGCGGCAGCAGCAGCAGCTACCAAACCAACCGCTGCTGCAGCCGCCGCGGCATCCCAAAGCAAGATCCTCCGCTCTGTGACCCGCTCTATTCCCTTCGCTACCTACTCCGCCTTCCTCATCCGCGACGCCCTGACGATTTTCGGCTCCTTTAGCCTCCCGGCGATGGTCTCCGCCTCAATCCCAGACTCGATCACTTCGAGTGAGTACGCCAAGATCCTCCTTGCGCAACTGGCCATCCCAGCCTCGATCCAACTCATCAGTACCCCGATTCATCTGCTTGGTTTGGACCTCTACAACCGACGCATGGCGATCCCGGCCGCAGACCGAATGGCGCGAGTGAGTCGGGATTGGATCGGGGCGTCGCTGACGCGGATGTGTCGCATCATTCCCGCCTTCGGTATCGGTGGGTTTGCCAATACCGAGGGGCGGGCCTATCTCCATGAGCAACTGCGGCTGTCCGGTGAGGAGTGAAACAATCCTAACCACCTCGGATGGCTTTGTCTATCACAATCACTAAAGCATGCAAAATCCAATCTCTGATGACTCCTCAACTGGACACTCATCATAAGAACGCAGACTTGTGGCAACCACAAACAAACAATCGGGAGTCTGCGACCGAGTTCGGCGATGACTCGGTGAAGAGGAGGAAATGAGTCGTGTTTCCGGCGCGGGGCGGGGCGGGTGCGCGCGCGCGTTTGCCTTTCTTTCCTCAATCAGGCTAAGCGGCACGTGGTCAGGCGGAGGTCTGGCCCGGGAAACTCACACCGCCCGGCAAACCTCACTCCGCCCTACCAACCAAAACAGGTTGTCTGACGCGTGATGCTTCTGGCCCTAACCCTTTCAAACTACTGAAACGGGCAATCATCGAGGCGGTGCCACCGCTCACTCCCACTGCCAGCCACCGACCGGGCCGGTGCAGGGCCGGATGAATTGGGAACTTCAACAAAACTGCCACGCCCTGCTATTCCCCCCGGGATCACTCGACTGCCGGCATTGGGGATGGGAATCAATTGGCGGGGGAGGGGCTGACAAGAACCCTGCTCCGAGATCGGGTGAGTCTTTATCGCGTCCGGCTTCATCAGTTCTCGTCGTCATCTCAAAGGCACGACGATCAGCTACAAATAGAAAGGTGGACCTCTCCTGTGGCTGTGCCCCCCCCGGGTGGCAACAACATGTTGCTGTTTTTAGGCTGTGCTGGCATAGTCTACCAGAGTATACTCGCTCAAGATGACGATCGAATCGTTCGGGATAACCTACTGTTTGTCGTATAGTATTTCCTACTGTTCAAGAATCTATACTTTACTACAACTTCTCGTCACTGTAATATTTGCGGGTAGTGCTGCCTAGGTAGCTGTGATTTTTGCCCAAGTCTCTAAAGCGCATGATCCAGATAGCCACCAGATAGCCACAACCATCCACTGGCTGTAATGCCAGAATCTTGACTCTATGCCGGCAACGCAGCAGAAAATACCTCGGATGGTTGCCGATATCTTGCCGGTGTCAGTCACTCTTTCGATTTGATCCTCCTCCCGACTCTAAACGAACCACTACGGCAGATAAGCTGTTTAACCAGATACCTCCGGGTGACAGGTTTTATGCTCAATGCTGTCGAGCTTACAGATTTCATCCGGCTTCATTCGACATATAAGGCGGAAGACCCCTGTCGAGATGGTACTACAAGGTTTGCTGATGCGGACGGCTCGGATACTCTCCCCAATGAATCTCATTACGGCTTGAATGGAATTGAACAGAGCTTTTTAGATCGCTGCAGTTGCAGCCGAAGCCCAGACCTAATTCCTCTGTCATGCTTGCCTCGAGAAATGCAAGTCGTGCTGCGGTTAAGAACTTCTTCCCATGTATCATCGAATGCTTACTATTGCAAGCTCCCTCATGGTTGAGACCACATACTGGTAGTTCGCTGTACCTACGGTGGATGCAGCTTGCCTCTAGGCCAGGAGCTCGATTGATCGCGCCATAGCATTATAATCATCCTCTACTTGTCAGCGGTTGACAAAGCCCTACGCTCGCTAGCTCATAGATTTCATTGCCGTACCTATATCCCACGCCAGCCACGCCTCGAGAAGATAGTGTTAGTTCTCGTCTCTATCATGCACTCAGTAGAGAAATCCGGAGACTATTACACTTCCGAAGACAGCGTAGGAAGATTACCTTGGCATCAACTCACTCTGCACAGCTCTCGGGCATCGTAAATGTAGCACTTTGTTTCGTGTTGTCCTGTGCTCACATTCTATGGGTACTGGTCTCGCTGCACCGCTACACTACTATATCGCATCGCATCGGTCTGCCTGTCTCCAGGAGAACCTCCTTTCCAGGTCTGGAGAGAGCACACCAGATTAGAATTATTTTCTTTCTCTTTCTTTTTCCCATCTTTTTTTTTCCCCACTTCAACATGCAGTTCTTCCATGCCGTCCAGCCGCGATGTCAAAGGGGGTACAGGTCCGGATACTACGGAATATGATGGCGCGATATACCTCCCGGGTGTCGCCGAGCATACAGTGCATCACTGAGCATGTGCATTCTGATCCTTTTGCCTAGAATTGCACCGGAAACAAAAGTATCCGGCTCCAGCCATTCTCGTCCATGCGCTCGCGAAATTAGAGGAAATGCTTAATTGTGCAGCCTTCTCTAGGTTAGTTGCACCCCCTGATTGATTTTCTGGGGGCTTGAGCATTCCCACTGAAGACCTGCAAGAACCTTCCGGTGTTGGATGGCCCAATTGGTTGTTTGGTTCATCGTGTCTTCAGAGGGTATCAGAAGTGCAACCTCAATCCGGCCATCGTCATGTTTTTCTAAACCATGAAGAAATCCTACACGGGCTATAGTCCTTCGCCTCCGTGTGATTGACTCATATTGCGCAGCACTGGTTACCCCATCGCATGGCAACTTTCCACTTCGCTGATGGCGCTGGAGCAACCCGTCCCCTACTTGCGAGCGGACATGCCGTCGAGTTGTCCAAGAGGTGCACTGCGCTGACTGGCTCTCAAGAGATAGAGCCTCCTCGTCAGACACAATATCTCCAAATGGTTGTGAAATCAACTAATCCGCAAAAGTTCACAGTGCTGACATTCAAGTCCATCAACGCCCTCACACCGGCTATGAATAGCGTGCGCATCGAGGTTCCCCCCTTGAACACTACAATGTTCACAGATCCACCGACTCTGGCAAGTCTGATAACTCACAGGTCGCATAGGAGCAGAATTGTCGAATCGTGGGCTCACGTCTAGTGTCGTGCCAATGGCATACTGTGCACAGCATGGCGTTCAGAGCCCGGAGAACTCAAGGCAACTTGGAGCCTTGAATACTTGGGGAGCAGCTACCGGAACGCGGGCAGGGAAGGGTCCTTCCGGTTTGGGACGGAGTATTGTATCCGAGTCATGGGGCCCAACTCTCTTTTCTCGAGTCTCTGTTCACTTCCCTGAGGCTAGGGCTTCAACCTTCACATTCTCATTTGTGTCTCCTCCTGGTCCCACACCACCTCCGTTCATCTACTTCTTACGTCTACTCCACTCGACTCCGATCACGATCTGGTGGAAGAAGTGGGGGCATCCGGCCCGCTAGCCGTGTCCGAACTCCAAGATCACCTCACGAACGGGTCCCGCAGGACCACTATCAAGGGACCTTTTGACTGAATGGACTTAATTAGAGTCAGTATTATAGCTTCCGTCAAACCACAAAATTCCGGAGAGAAATATACAGATTGATAATCAGTCACAGAAGATGATACGTTAGAGATGCTCCACCCTCGATCTCTTACGTGGTGATGTTAAGCTTATCGGGCTACCTTTCGGGGATCGGTCGAATGAACTGGATCGCAGATTTCGCCCGAACCGAAATCTAATATAACCTTTGGTTGATTCGACTCTGACAGTGATAGTGAAGTATAGTCTCTGAAAACCGACCACAAAAAAATTCAGGGTCAGAGCCAAAGGTATGGAGAGAGAACCTGTGTCCTCGAAAAAGTCATTGTCATTACGTGAGGAGAAGTGCCTCTTCATGATAAATGCTGGATTGATTGGCTCCGTCGAGGCTGTTCGCGGAAAGTCTCGGCATTACGTAGCCAAATGTCGGTCTGATCCCATGTCTGACGCTATAATGTTCAGGATGAAGGGGATCCGCCTTCATGGGTATGCATGTGTTGGTGAGGCGACTAACGTGCAAGGAGCTGTGAGACTCGATTGCTTCAGAAGAAGATGAACAAAAAGTCGGTAGTGCCTAACTACCTACTTCGGAATCGTGCTTGGCTCCCTCTCAAAGAGATCCATTTCATACACTTCCATCATCTGAAGCGCAGCTCTGACTCCACACACAATGTCTGTAAGGAGCTTATGTCTGAGAATTGAAGGTGATTTTCTTGGCGCTCGTCGAGCGGTGAGCATATTCCGCATCTCTGTGCTTTTAACGTTGCTGGTGGTTTTAAGCGAAGAGGTTCCGTTGACTCAAATGGGAATGACCTACGGTACTTCGAAAGAATGGAAACTATGCTGTGTGCCAGGTCTTCTCATTGACTCTCGGTCCCGAAACACCACTTCTGTCACGAGTCCGGCCGTTATGAGATCATTCGTGGTACGAGGAATTCCTGGAAATCTATCATCCACCCGACACAAAAACCCAAAATATGCTTAGGCGGCATGCAGCACCAATGCACGAGGACGACAGACGCAGGTTTTGAAGCGGCCAGAGCCGGAGCAATTCGAAAAGAAGATGGAACAAATGATCAGGATGATGCGACTCTGGAAAGGACATGGAGAGTGGTGGGAAATGCCGAAGCCAGCCTGGGAGAGGGAAGTACGGAGTACCGTAAGTCAAATGGACTTTCGTCACTCCTCATCGGTAACAACTTGCAGCCCCTGAAGTCAAGGATTCTCGTATAGGTAAGATCTGGCGTCGACGTGTCCAATAAAGAAGTGGAAGCAATGCATCATCGATCAATGTTTCTGCAATCTTTGGGCCACGATAAGCCCTGCTGTATCGACCGCAGCTGATAGGCTCAGTAGGAAGCATGATAACCCCGGCACAACCTGCCGGAAATTGCCTAGCCGGCTGGGCAATGACCAAACGAGGTCGATCTGCAGCGCATGATTGGTTCAAGGGCCTAGATGAGTCCCGTGACCCTGGTCCCGCCTACGCGTCGAACTCCTGAAAGCGGGATAGTCTTGGACGTCACGGGCGGCGGAGTAGGACTTGCCTGATTGGGACGAATGGGCAGGGCCGGGCTTACAGACGGGGATGTACTGGGGGTTACTGGGGGTTATTCAGGGTCGGTACTCCGTCCACCGTGCTATGGTCCGGAATCTGAGCAAACGATGGCGTCGGTATAAGTCTTTCACTCTGCCCTCATCCATTCACCATCTTCCTCTCTCCTCTCACCCTCTCACAATTCACCCTGCAACCATTTCAAGAACCCAGTCTCATCTGTTTTGGTCGTCTCTCAGTATCACCTCAATTCTCCCTCCCCTCTCTCTCTCACTGCTCTTTTTCCTCTACTCTTGTCAGTCCGGTCGACTCCCATCAATAGATGGCGATCTCGCTTATTCCCCTCCGCCGCCATTCTCACGCATACACCATTGCCCTCTCGCAACCTATTCGCAGACACAGTAGGAATTGAATTGAGAATCCCATTGACCTACGTTCTGTTCTTGATATCTTCTTCATCAACGTCAACATCATCATGGCAATCGAGGTCCTCCCTCTTACTAAAGCGGATATCCCCGCGGCCGTAGAATGCATCCAGAAAGCATTTGCCGATGATCCATTCTTCCGCTGGGTATTCAACAAGAGATCTGGGGTAAGTATGTCTCCATTCGGAGAAGAGAGGGAGTCGAGGCAGCGATAACCCCCCCTCCCCCATCGCTACCTCATCCCTTTCCCTCCGAATGATGTATGATAAAGATACATGTAGAGCCACGCCCATTTCCCATTCTTACCCAATACCCATCAATAACACGCGAAAACCCACCCAGTTCAATCTCCACCGCAATGCCGCCTCAATGGCCGCCCATTTCCAATACGGACTCTCCTGCCAAGCGCCCATCTACATCGCCAAAGCGACCTCCCCGACGAGTGCCACCGACGACGACAAGGCCGCCTTGCTCTCGAGCGACGACCACAACGACAACAACGGTAACGGAAACGCCATCGCCGGCGTGTGCTGGTGGTTCCCGCCGCAACCGGCGGACGAGCCCGTGACGTGGACGGTGTGGGCGCAGGACTGGCTCCTCTCCTTCCGCCAGCTGCTGTTCAACATCCGCTTCGGCGGGCGCGGCGGGCTCAACGTTCGGCGGTACTGGCAGTGGAAGCAGCGGCAGGAGCGCACCCACGCCCGCATCTGGACCGACCCCCGCGGCTACTACTTCTGCAACGTGCTGGCCGTCAACTCGGCGATGCGCGGCATGGGCGTCGGCCGCAAGCTGGTCGAGGCAGTCACCCAGAAGGCTGATCTCGAGGGCATGCCCTGCTACCTGGAGAGTTCCAAGGGGTTCCCCAACCTGGTCATCTATGAGAAGTTGGGCTTCGAGTTGGTAGAGGAGATTGATTGTCTTGATGGGAAGGATGCTTGCAAGGTCTGTGCTTCTTTTTCGGCTCTGGGTCTTGTGCAGGTAGAGGCTAACTTATTCTGTGTAGCTGTATTGTATGATCCGTCAGCCGAAGAAGGCGGATTAAGTGTCTGCAAGGGTTGACCTTACCATGCGGGGATTGTTTTCTTGGTTCACAATCGTCTTGATGTTGTTGCTAGCTAGCATTACATATGAGCATCAAACCTTAGTTACAGCGTCTACCTTCACAAATCAAACACTGTCATCACCCTATCTGTACCTTCCTCCATTTCCTTGCCATACAATGCCTCCGCAGCCCGTAACACTGCATTCTCCACCTCAAACGCAGCCAGATACTCGACCGTCTTACTCTCCACCTCACTCAACCTCTCCCAGTCCGACATCCCCACGCTCGCAACCCTCTCCCCGACATTGAAGCGGAAATACACGTCCGGCGACCTTTGAAACCTCTTCTCTAGGTCCCGTGCGACGGTCTCAGCCTCGAAGCTCAGCGCCTCCACCACCGCGACAATCTTCGTCGGCAGAAGCCGCTGGAAGAGCCCCGGCCGACCCAGCTGCACCGGCGGAGGCTTCCCGGCCCCGAGACTCACCACGCAACCCACCGGCCGCCGCTCGTCAAACAGCCGCCTCGCCTCGTCGAGCAGCAGGCGACATGGATTCTTCGTGCCGAGACTCCCATCCACAAAGTCTTCCACCCCGACCCTCACGGGCTTGAACAGCGCCGGATGCGCCGTCACCGCCCGCGCCGCCTGCCAGACCGTGAGGTCCGGGTTGTCGCCCGCTCGGTAACTGCGATACGAGCAGAACAGGCGCGCGTATTCCATCGCTTGGGTGCTGCGTACGCAGACAAAGCTGGATAGCATAAGTTTCTTTTCCAGGAAAATTCCTTAGGAGGATAGACGGGCAAGACAACTTACACTTTACAGCCCACCTCAGCTTCCCCCTCCCTCTCGGCGCGATTCTCGTTCTCCTCGAGAAATAATGCCCTCTCCGGATCCTGATCCGAAGGAGTCGTGTACCGACACACGAGATCCTTGATCGCTGCCTCCATCTCGCGGGCGCTGTATCGCCCGTTCCCGCCCCGGTGGCGTTTCCGATGGGAGAACACCCGCTCCACGAGCTGGCGGTACTCGGTGAGGGTCTCGTCGATGGTGAGGCGGAGGCGGCCCAGGAGCAGCGCCAGGAGGCCGCCATGACCGCTGCCGCCGATGAGGTCGAAGAGCTCGTGGAGTCGAGGCGGTTCGGGGAGGGCGTGCTGTTGCTGGATGGCGAGGGTGATTGACTTGAGGATTGTGAGTTGGCTGAGGGCTGTGATGCCGCCGCCGTCTTTTTACTTGGGGTTTAGCTTTGGCTCAGGAGGGGGTTCAAGGAGGGTGGAATGGTTAGTGTGGTGGTAGGGTTGGGCTTACCAAGAGACAGAAGACGGAGGGACTTGGTAGATTCTACGTTGGACATTGTGTTGTACTGTGCTTCTTACATGTGGATTTTATATACTTGAGAGCCATAATAATCACTATTGAGTGTTGAACGAAGATCATTCTTATACTAATAACAATGAGACAGGAGGGCTGGTCGGTGATGAGACTGACGTATAAGCGCTGACCTTGGCGCCGGGGTGGGGTTGAGTTTGAGGTCATTCTTGGTGGGCCAACCAGTTCCATCTCTTCTCGACTCTTAGTGTAGTTGTATGGTGAGGCACTTCCCAATTCAATCAAGATGAGTTATTATGGTTATTCTGATCACTGGATCTGGCTGTCGAGACAAGGGTATAAGCGCGCTGTCTCACGCACTAGATGCTCTGTGGCTCCGTGGGGTGCCAAGAAAACGTTTGTAAGTTCAGCTTCGACTGACTATATCTCCGAGGAAGGAAGGTCAGTCAATCAATTTACACGTAAGGCATTGAAACCTCAATGGAGCCGCTGAGCGATTCTACACTGTCAACCAGGTAAACAGCACGTGAACGGCCAAGCCCTGCGGATCGGACCGACAGCGGAGTAGGAAGATGACCGCTGATAAGCATGGGTCGATGAGATGATAACACATGAGTCGATATGAGCCATGTGCTTTTATCCATTCTAAGTATAGATAGGACTTCTCAGCGTAAGCTTACTGCTTTAGTTCCAATGCTTGGCCAATGGTACGCACCTGGCAGGCGATGTAATATCCCAGCCAGATCAGGCTTGGTAGTAAATTGCTTCGATCCAAGCTGGCGAGGCTATGAGATACGTACTGGATAATCACCGAATATAGCCTCGTCTGACGACGATAAATATCCCACCTTTGCGCTGCTTACCTCGAATTTTATCAGCATCTCTTTCTCAATCACAACCCATCTTCTCCATCATCGCTTTTTCGTCAAGCAAAAATACAACTTCTCCAACACAATTCCTTCGGCAAGCACAACTCTTGGACATGAGCACCGCCGACAGCTACCTCCCTCCGGCGCTGAGCGCGGAAAGCATCACCGCATTGATCCTCTCCCTTTCCCTCCCCACCCCCACCAGCATCACCCCCCTCGAAGTAAGAGCCGCGTTTCACTCGATCTATCTCATCACCTTCGCCGCATCACCCACCACGAAGATTCCCGCCCGCCCCAACCCGGATGGCAGCACGACGCTCGTCCTCCGCGTCTCCGGACGCCAACTCCCGCGCATCAAAACCCTCAACGAAGTCGGCGTCATGACCTGGGTCCGGACACACACCTCCATCCCCGTGCCCGCCATCCTCCACTACGACGCCACCGAGACCAACCCGATCGGCCACGAATTCACTCTCCTCGAAAAGGCCTCCGGCGTTAGCCTTGACACGATCTACCCGACCTTATCCGAGGCGACCAAAACCCAACTGGTCCGCCAGCTCGCCGACTACCTCATCGAACTGCATAACCACCCCTGGACGGACGGATACGTGGGGGGTCTCACCCTCTCCGCGTCCGGCGAAGTCGCGCGGGGTCCGCCCATCGACGAAACCTACTGGCAGATGCCCGACCTGGAGAAATACTGGTCTACGTCCACTATCCCTGTAACTGGACCCGAGGAGAAGACGATCAGTCTGGAGATCCTCAACCCCATCCCCCCCGAGGGATTCACGGACTACGTGGCGTTCACCGTCAGCTGTCTGGACCGGTACCACCACGCCATCGAGATCCACCCCGCCCTGGAACCCTACCGGGATCTGGTCCGCCGCATCCGCGCCTTCAGGGAGGCGATACAGCGGCCCGAGTATGCGGCCCGGCTGAACGAGGTCCCGTATGTCCTCGCGCACAAGGACCTGCACTGCGCGAATATCATGTGCGATCCGACGCAGCCGGGGTGTCCGATTACCGCGGTGCTGGACTGGGAGTTCAGCGGGGTGGTGGCGGCGCCGCGGTGGAATCCGGTGCGGGCGTTTCTGTGGAATGGGCGGGAGGGGGAGGAGAATAAGGCGGAGCGGAACCGGTTAGAGGCGGTGTTTGAGGAGGTGGTGAGGCGGGAGAAGGGGGCGGAGTGGGTGCTGGCGGAGATGAGGTGGCGGAGTCCGTTGCAGGAGGAGGTGCAGAAGGTCGTGAATCACTTGCGCGCAATCGTCGAGGTGGTTCCCCGGGGGCAGGCGGGGGAGAGAGCTGGGCCGTGGAGGACGGTTGTGGAGGAGGGGATGAATTGTGTGGCACTTGAAGGTGGGATGGTGAACTAGATGGAGAGCTGGACTGGAGTCCGTTGCTCGAAGTATACTTACTTCAGGTTCAAGGTTCCCTTTCCCCCATTCGTACCCGCCCGGCTATCTACTTTACCCGTTCTGTACTATAAATCTTTCCCATTTACATCACCACACCGCATGCCATCCCAACAGCTTCGCACTTCTCCAGCGGTAACTTATCAACCTTGATCATCTATCTCTCTGACTTGGTATCCATCCTCCCCAAAATGACCACTCCCAAAACCTACCACATCTTCGGCCAAACCCTCGCCACCAGCCTCTCCCCGACCCTCCACAACGCCGCCTTCGCCCACCACCGCCTCCCCCACCACTACACCATCCAAGAATGCCCCTCCCTCGTCGCCGTGCAACACCTAATAGATGCCCCCACCTTCGGCGGCGCCAGCGTCACCATGCCGCACAAGCTGACAGCCTTTCCGCTGTGCGATGCGGTCAGCGACGCCGCGCGACAGATCGGGGCGATCAACACGCTCATCGCGGAGACGCGGGATGGGCAACGCGTCATCACCGGCGACAATACCGACTGGCGGGGGCTGTACGAGCTCGTGGTGGAGTACTTTGCTGGCCGGGGTGCTTGTCCCAGTCGTGGCGATGAAGTCAAAGCCGGAGGCACAACCACGGGAAAAACAGGCCTCGTCCTCGGGGCAGGCGGCGCCGCTCGTGCAGCAGTCTACGCTCTCCTGCAGGCGAACTTCGCCCGGATTGTTGTCGCCAACCGGACGGTCGGGAAGGCGGGCACGATTGTTCGGGATTTCGAGGGGTTAGCGGGGCCCAATGGTTCAACATGCGAGATTGTGGCCATGGAGTACCCGATTCCTGCGGTGGCAGAGTTGAAACCGGATGTCGTGATTGGGACGGTGCCGGGGGATGTGGTCATTGAGACGGATGTAGAGGGGCTGTTCGCGGAACGAGAGCACGGGTTGGTGGTGGAGATGGCGTACAAGCCCCGGGTGACAGGGTTGATGCGCGCGGGGACGCAGGCAGGGTGGGAGGTGCAGGATGGGCTGGAGGTGTTGTTGAGGCAGGGGTTTGTGCAGTATTCCCTGTGGACGGGGAGGGAGGCCCCTGTGGAGGTGATGCGGGGGAGTATCGGGAGTCCTGCGGGGAGTGTATAGAGAGGTAGTATTTATACTTTAGAAAGGAATCAAAACCGAATAAATTTGTACAACAGTACACCGTACCAAACATCCAAGGGAATACTATCCTACAAGCCCAACTCCTCCACCAACAGCTCCCACGCCCTCATCCCCCTCCGGGCATGCTCGCGCGGCACAGCAGGATCCGCCTCCGCCATCGAGCGCGAGAACAGCTCCATCGACACCCACCCTTCAAACCTCAGTTCTTTCAAAAACGCCCTCGCCACCTCCACAACAGGCAGATACCCGCCCCTCTCTTGCTCATACAAAAACAACCTCGCATTCCGACTCCAGCTCATCCTCGCCGGCTGACCCTCCACATGAAACGGATGCCCCTCGACGAGCGGCTGCCTCATCCTCTCCGCATCAACGACCTGCACATAAAACACTTTCCCGACATCAATCGTCCGCACCAACCGCGCCAACGACTCGGCCAGAATCCCATCCGCATCGCCCGCCACCTTGCCGGAGGTCGCCATCGGATCCGCCCACACCTTGCCCGCGATGTTGAAGGTATCCAAACAACACCCGAAATTCGGCCGGTCCACGCGCCGCACCACCTCCCACAGCGTCTCCCAGCTGGAGACGTGGGTCGCCCACGCCAGGTTCTCGTACGCGAACCGCACCACGGGCCGTTCCTGGAGGCCCAGCTCCGCGATCTCGCGCATGTCTGCCACGATTAAGTCCAGATCGCCCGTGGTACCCGTGGGCTGGAAGTTGGATGGGATCTGGATGAGGTCGGTGCCCAGGGTGTGCGCGAGTGTGAACCAGGTGCGTAGCTTGGTGATTCGCTGGGCGTGCTCGGCGCGGTCGACGAGACCCTCGTAGAAGAGGAAGGGCTGGAGGCCGATGATCTGCAGGTGGAGGTTGTCGCAGAGAGTTTTGGTGGTGCGGGCGGCTGCCAGGAGGGTGGGTTCGGTTACGGCGGCCTGGGCTTGCTCCCGCGCGAGGTATTCCAGGTCCTCGTAGAAGATCTCGACGCCCTGGAAGCCGGCTGCCGCGATTTGGGCGAGTTTCTCGGGGAGGCGGTGCACCCAGGCGCGGCCGACGGACATGGAGGCGATGGCGGGGGTGCAAGGCATGGTGGGTGGTTGTGGAATTTATTAGTTGAAATGGTAGGTTGGAGAGATTCGTACGGTCAATTGGTACCCAGAAGGGATTGAATACTTTGGGGACTATATACGTCGACTACGACTAAGTACCCGATCCCAACCACCACGGCTATATCCACACCCGATCAGCATCAAAAATTGATAGCCGGACTCTCCTCCGCCGCCCGCCGCAGCACCGCCCACGCCTCCTCCACCGGGAGATTGCGACTCGCCTCCTCCCCGCACCACAGCCGGTACTGCTCCTGGATCTGATGGCCGATGATCTCCGTGCCCTCCACCGTCATCCACCCATGCCGTTCCGCCGCCTTCAGGAACCGCGTCCGCCGCGGCTTGAAGCACATATCCAGCAGCACACCTTTCCCTTCCCCCTCTACGGAGGTAGATGTAGATGCCGGAGCAGAAGCCAGGAACGCCTCCACGATCGCATGTACCTCGACTTCCTCGGGGGTAGTCGGCTCCGCATCCGGCACCGTGCCAACCACATAGAACGGCCGCTCCGGCAGCGCAGCCACCTGCTCCACCTGCGTCACATGCACGAGCTCTAATCTCCCGCCGTACACCCTCTGACACTCGTCCGCCAGCTCCCTCACTTCACCTGCATCTCGGTTGACGATGTAAATCGTGGAACATTTCAATTCAGCATGGAGCGCATACACCGCCGCGCGAGAGGCGCCACCCGCCCCAATGATCGCCGCCGGCTTCCCCCTGCCGGACGCGCTGGCCCCCTCCAGGCAACCCAGGACCCCGCGCCAGTCGGTGTTGGTGCCGCGAAGGGCGCCGTCCGCGGCGCGGTAGACATTGTTGCACGCGCCCAGCGTCACGGCGGGCTCGTCCAGTCCGTCCAGGTGCGCCATGATCGTCCGCTTGTAGGGCATGGTGACCACGGCGCCGCCGCTGAAGGTCGGCGCCCGGAAGAGCGCCATCGCCTCCTCCACGGTGGCGCACTCGCGGGCCTGGAAGTGCCAGTCCGAGTGGCCCAGGGCGCGGAAGATGTGGTTGTGCATGGGAGGTGCGATGGAGTGGGTTACGCCTATGCCCACGAGGTAGGAGGATTTGTTGGGCGAGGGTTGAGGTTGGGGGTCCATTTTTGTATGTGATGGGAGTGAGGATGGGAAGATAAATTGAGGGTGAGGATTGATGATAGTATAGTAACTTTGTGGTGGGTTCGTCGGATGCGGTATGTATTGTCAGTGGCAGGCTTAAATGGCTCTCGTGTCGGGGATGAGTATACCCGCACACGGGAAGGGTCTCTCCCGATGGCCAGCGACGGCATGGGGATTTCCGAACTTTAAAAACGTCTACTGCACCCCCGCGGCTTTCCCCGCACTCTCTTCATGCATACAAGTCCCAGAACCTGTTACATCAGAATAGAACGCCGGTTGCAATACACATACACACAATGCCAGACCTACACTCCCTCCCCGCCGGTTCGCGCCCGGAACATGCCATCCGCAACAACGGGCCCCGCGACCTCGCCCTGGAGCGATACATGCTCCGCGAGCTCGCCGAGGGCTGGCCCTGCTACCGCGACGCCTGCGAGTGGGAGAACCTGCGCTCCATCTTCCACCCGGACGCCCACATCTACACAACCTGGACGGGGCTGACCCACCACCGGGCCTTCATCGAGGCCTCGCAGGCCGGCATGGACAACGGCGCCTTCATCATGCACCGCATCCACGGCAGCACCACCGATATCGACCCCGCGGCCACCCGCGCCGTCACCAAGATGAAGGCGACCATCACGCAGCGCTTCGCCGGGCTGCCCTGCCACGCGGGCGGCGTGTGTGAGGCCGACGCCGAGAGCGACTGCCGCTTTATCTTCTTCTGGCAAAAAGTGCAGGCCGACGACCCCGATCACCCGGAGTTGAGCGGCCAGTGGCGCGCCGTCTTTGTCCGGCATTGGTACGAGAAGGATAAACTGATCCCCGTGACGCCGGATCGCGTGCCGGTGTTGGATCACGAGCGGCTGCGCGCGTATCCGCCGGGTTATCGCCATCTGGCGTATCTGCAGGAGCAGACGATGGGGGTGAAGGTGCTGCTTGATCTGCCGGGCCATCGCAGAGAAGGGGACAGTGTGAATGGGCGGAAGCATGATTTGTTGTATTGGCAGGCCAAGGAGTGGCTGGATGGGAAGGAGATGAGTTGGGAGTAATTGTTTTGCCCGGAGCTTGTATCGCCTTTTTGGTCTGACTCATGTGTTGTACATTTGGATAAAGCGATCCTTAGGACTCAATGATCGCAAATGAATGACTGCTCTCTGCCAGTTACTCTGCCAGTCAGGTATCCTCGGGTATATACTGAAGCTGCTCGAGGAAGTCTGTGTCCATGTTGCCCGCATAGAAGCCCAGGTTTTCCGCGAATGTGGGTTCGTGTCTAACAGATCTGTTAGTGGTCAAACAATACAGTGTGGTTGCAAAGGACACACCTGCTGGCTGGGATCGACGTCATGATCTCTTCGAACAATGCATCAAAATCCTCGGTTTCCTGTGTCTGCACTGGTTGGGTCGCCAAAGCTCCAGAAAGATTCCAAGCGGACGTTGGAATCTGGGGTATGACTGGTGCAACCACCATATCACTACGTTCTACTTCTGAGCCTGGCACTTGCCAGGCGGGGGTATCGAGAGGAGGACCAGACAAACTGCCTGTTACTCGGTGTCTGAACAGTGGTACCTCCGAGGCCTGGCGGGCGCCGGCGGCATCTTCGAGCTTCAGCATGTCCACATGACGAGAAACTCGGTCCGTCAGAAGTTTCGCTTCTTCACCTCCGAAGCATCGGGATGAGGTCTCCAAAGACTTTCTGGCCTGTAATGTGAAGCAACGAAGCAGTGGAGTTGAGCTGGCATTGTCGGTAATTTCCACGTAGTCATCAAGCAGGTTGACCATCGTGCGCACGTTCCGAGCCGTCTCTGAGGCTGCGGAAGCATCCACCAGCTTGCACTGCTCGACCAGGTGTAACAGGGCGAAATACGAAGTGAGATGAAGGGTCAGTAGAGGGGGCGTAGCGTATTCCCGGCTCTTGTATGGGCGTTGCTCGGATATCTGCTTCTGTAAGCGTTGCAAGTCTACAAAGACCTCATGTGCAGAGATGACGCCCGAGGTGCACAGCGGCAGGCGATTGAGGATTCGCATGAACTTGTGGATCATGTTGAAAGTGCTTAGAGCACGAAGAGGGCTCTTCAAATTGAGTTGCGTTTCCGAACCCTGGACTCGTCTCGTCATGGTCCAAGTGTCCCATTCATCCACGTCATCCTCGTCAACCTGTGCACAGACCTGGTGTTCTGGTCCGAGTAAAGCTGGTGATTTGTGGACCAGAGCCGATATGATCCCGTCAAGAAAGGTACAGCCAACGAAGGCATGCTTGTAACGGTGAGTCCGCGCTGGCTCGGGCAAGATGGCTAGTAATCGAGTCGTGTGTCCGACAAGCACCCACGCCTGACCGAGATCTCCCCGGTCAAGATGTAGGAGGACGAGGATGAGGAGGGCTTGGATGTGGCTCAGTTCTGTCGTCTCATAGTTCCCGATGAGTCGCGTTTGAATCGACTGCTGTATTTTCGAGCGGAGCGATCGGCTCATGGTAGATGTGTAGGCAATAATGGCCCAGAGCACGAGACGACACGCAGAGTCTCTTGGTGAGCCCGAGTGGGTATGCATAACGCGCAGGATGTCTCTGCGTTCGACTATCGGAAACCAGCAATGGGTGTGAAGGAAGTAGGAATCCACTAACTCAGGTGTGTTATCTGGAAGTGGCAGATCCAGTGATACCGGGATCTGTTGTGGTGGAGTGTCTTCCCGCTGTTGTTGTTGTTCTTCTCTCCCGCTGTCTCTGGGAACTTCCCTTTCCATCTCCATCTGCTCTCCTTCTTCTCCTTCACCCAGGCAATTCTCAATAAGATCCTCTCCCAGCCCATCATCCAAGTCAATATCGCCTGCATCATCTGCAGCCTCTGCTTGACTCAAGTGAATAACTTCTTTGGCGAGCTTTGACCTCCTCCAACGGTCGGCCAACTCACTGCAAGCGAAACGCTTACCCTCCCGAGCACCTTGGACGATACGCTGCAGCGTGCTCTCACTATTAGGGACTCGGTCGAGGATAATCCCGAGCGCGACCTCCAAGCTCCTCACATATCCCGATTGTAACCCTCTTCGTCGACTGCTATTTTGATACGTGCACGTCCGGTTTGCCGCCTGACAGATGGAGCACACGGGCTGCTCGCCGCCGCACTTGGACTTCCGACGCCGACATTGGTCACAGGCCCGGCCAATGCGCTTTCTCTTCGACAATCTGGGATTTGGCATGACATAGAAACCTATAGACTGCAATGCATGAACTTGACAGACTGCATTGTGCACGCAGATGTCTCGTCTGGTTCAGATCCCGGGACGTCATGTGATCGGCTGTGACTTTAAGCGATGGCAAATTTCCGTGATTCCAACTTCACTTACAGACAGATGGAGATCTCGATATGCTTTCTGCTTGTCCCAACTACTAAAATTCAATGTCTTAGTACCATCGCGCACCCTCCTAGCCGACGATGGCACCAGGAATTTCTCCTCCCTACTCCCCGCCACATCCCGGGAGTGTGACCTCCACCAGACGGTACAGTCCCGATGCAACCCTCATACTGGTCGGATTTGTCGGGGCGGGCAAGAAGACGCTGGGGATCATCGCCTCTGTCGCACTCCGCCGTCGCTTAATTGACTTTGATACCGTGTTCCGTCAAGAAACACAGATTTCGCCTCAGGAGTACATCGCACAGCATGGTTCAACGCTTTATCGAGAACTAGAATTGAAGCTGATTCAACGACTCCTGGAACAACATCATGTCGGCTGTGTGATTGTTGGTCTGGGATGGCTGGCCACCCGCCAACAGCAAGAGCTACTAAGCACATTCGCCCAGGAGCACCCTGTCGTATATGTCAGGAGAGATCGGTCGGATCTGCAACGAACTATCAACATCAATCAAGAAAAGTTCCATCATCTTTTCGCAGTGGGGAACGCATTTTTCGAGGCCTGCTCTAACCTTGATTTTTACAATCTGACCCAAAGTGCTGCAGGTGGTGATGGCATTCCAGAAGCTGTTCATATGCGACTTAGGAAGGCCGGAAGAGTTTTCATTGCCTTCCTCGAACGCATTTACGGTCGAGCCACCTGCAGTGTGTACTCAGCCAACCCATTTATCAATGCTTTTACGCATGCTTTGCAGATTCCTATTAGCTGGCTAGAGGAGTCTAATCCGGACTACGCACAGCTGGACTGTGGGGCAGATGCCTTAACCATCTTAATCGACACTTATCCCAGACACAGAACCACGGAGCTAGCTGAGAGCTTAGCACAGCACATGGCTACTGTCCGAATGTATGCAAGAGTTCCGGTCTTCGTGGAGATCGCAGATGCACATCAACTTGAGCCTGTGGAGTATCACAACCTCCTGAAACAACTTCTCAGACTAGTACCAGATGCTCTCGCATGCTCCCTTGGCAGCTCTCCGGAACATTTGCGAACTATAATCGACACGAAAGGCTACGTCAAGGCAATTGCTACCTATCACATATCGGGCCCATTGTCATTGCAGAGGTTAACGGGTGTTTCTTCGAAACTCAAGAAAGCTGAAGAGTTCGGCTTCGACGTTCTACGTATTACTGGGGAGTCAACAGTTGAGGTTGATAACCTGGCTTGTAACGCACTACGTCAAAGTCTAGCCAACGTGGCTAAAATCCCAATAATTGCCTACCACAAGGGAAATTTAGGCAGAGCAAGTGTTTACTTGAACCCCATTCTATCACCCGTGATGCTCCCCCACATGCAAGGCGAGGGAATCTCGCTGCAGTCCGCCGAACAGGCTCTCACAGCTTGTTACTTGAGGCCCAGAAAGCGGTTCACGATATTTGGCCAAAACGTGGCGCAAAGCCTCTCTCCAGCAATGCATAATGCCGCCTACGCTGCTTGTGGTCTGCCACATCAGTATGGTAGCGTGCAGTCTGGAGTCTTCGATGAGGTTATCCATCTTCTCGCCGATGCCAACCATGGTGGTGTCGCAATCTCACTACCGTACAAAACCGAAGTCCTTCTTCATCTGGATGAAATAAGCCGAGAGGCAAGGGACATTCACGCTGTGAATACTGTGGTCCTGGAACAGAGCGTCTCAGAGACTGGACAGCCCAGCAGAAAGCTCAAAGGATACAATACAGACTATATTGGTATCATGGCTGGAATCGACAAGAACCTGTCCCCAGCCAATGCCATTCGTGCCGGTACATCGGCCTTGATTATTGGGGCCGGCGGTATGGCCCGTGCCGCGATCTATGCTTGCCTGCAGCTGGGTGTGCAGCATATCTGCCTTTACAACAGGACAGTTTCTAACGCAGAGAGGCTTGCGGAGTATTATCGTGACTGGGCTGCGTTGTCGGAGTCGGCTGCTCGCCTTCGTATTGGGGTTTTATGTTCAGCGAATGAGCCTTGGCCCCGACATCTGCGACAGCCTACTATCGTCGTGTCTTGCTTACCTGCTCTCGAGATTGGCAGTCAATCGCCCGTAACTCTGCGGTTACCTGAGCAGTGGCTCCAGAGTAGCACGGGCGGAGTCTTTGTGGATGTGAGTTGTTCTTGCCTCCTTGCAGACACAAACTAATGCAAAACAGGTTGCGTACGGGAAGCATCAAACGGTGCTACGGACATCAATGAACGACAGGGCCTCGAAAGGATGGGTGGTCGTTGATGGCTTAGTGGTTCTGCTGGAACAGGGCGTCGCTCAGTATGAGCTTTTCACCAAACGACCGGCACCGGTACATGTTATGAGGCGCACCATACAACAACAGTCACAAGGTTTCTATCCAACTTCGCCCGGTATTTCGACATGAGGCTTGTATATACACTTCCAATGATGATACAATGATCCCTGTTTCCCAGCCCTACACTACAGACATTCTATGCATCTGATGCAGCCCTCGTCGATGACATCGACTAGTCCACCGCAATAGCGTCCACCTCGATCTCGACCAGCATGTCGGGGTCGATGAACCCATTGTGCACCACAATCATGGTCGCAGCTGCTCCAATCGGCGTGTCGCTACTGCTAGCATTTTCCTTGCCCAGAATCTCCTTGAATCCCTCCCCCACGGCGCGACAGTCCTCCTGCCGACTAACGAACATCTTCACACGCACGATGTCTTCGGGACCGCGTCCGCCCATGGCTTTGACGGCTTTGATGCATTCTTGCAGCGCCACGCGCGTCTGTTGCTTTGCGTCGCCGGGGAAGAGAATCTGCGGGATGCCTTTGGTGGAGGGGTTGGGATCGACGGAGGTTGTGCCGGAGACGAAGATGTGTTGGCCGTGGCGGACGGCGCGATAGTAGCCGATGAGATCCTCGAAGGGGGAGTCTGTGGCGTAGCACTGCTTCGACATTTTGTGTATGATTTGGTGGTAGAGAGATGAGGTGGGACCTTTTAGGGAACGACGGTGGGTTGGCGAGAGAGAAAGATGTAAATCGGTCTTGCACGACAATACCTTCCAACGTATCTAAGCAGCTTAAGAATGGAATATAAGTACTCGCTGTCTCTACAAGAGATTTATACACCATATGACTCATTCACAGCGAGCACTGACCCTACCTCCTCTTGGCGGGACAACTGCCCAACCTCATGAATTGGATAGGATCTAATCCAGAGCCAAACTCTCTAGTCTACTTACCGCCCACCCTTGACCTCAACACGAGGTCAACAAGCTATATACAGGATCCAAACCCCAAATCGCACCCCCTGAGTCCTTCAAGACTTCAATTCCTCAACTCCACCGCCCCCTCCCCCACAGGATCCCTCCTCTCCCGCATCATCATCACCCACCGCTGCCGCTCGCTCCGCCCTCCCAGCTCCGCAAAGTCCAACTCCAACACCTCAAGATCCCGCCACCCATACTTCCGATAAACGGGGTACCCTTCCTCCGTCGCCTCCAGATACACCCGCGCATTCCGCGCATCCGCCCGCTCCAATCCCCACCGCAGCAAGCCCGACGCCACGCCTTGGCCTTGTGCTTCGGGTAGCGTCGCTAGGAATTCGAGGACTGCCACCGATCCCCCCTTTAGTTAGCCTGATCCCCCACCCTTTACGAATAACAACACCAAGGAAGAAGAAGGAAAGGGGGGGAAAAACGCAAAAACGCACCAAAATCCCCCTCCCGCAGATACTTCGCCTTCAACCGCTCCAATTCCCCCCAGAACCGGGTGTGGACTGCCAGGTTGGTGCCGGGGGGAAGGGCCCCGGCCCCGGCCTGTCGGAAGGTGGTGACGAGGTGCTGGTTTTCGGGGGAGAGTTCACCGGAGCTTGGGTGGGCGGGGGGGCCGGGAACCGTCCAGCGCGCGTAGCCGACGATCTGCCCGGTAGACGCATCCTCGGCGACGAGGAGGTGGGAGGCGCCGTCGGCGAGCTTGGTGAGGGTGCGGGCGAGCTTGAGCGGGTAGGTGGCGGTGCGGTCGAGGGCGGGGAACAGGTTGCGCCAGAAGGGGGTGGGCTCGAAGGCAGTGATGTTGATGTGCGCGAGGTGCGGGGCGTCGGGTTCGGTGGCGGGGCGGATGGCGTATTTGTTTGGGGGGGGCATTTTGTGGTAGGTGTCCTGGAGGGTTGGTGATGAGTGAGTATGGAGGCTGAAGGTAGGGAGTGTGGGTGGGTGTTGTTATTGTTGTTGGGAAGACTACTAGGTCATGGTCAGTGAAGAGTAACTAACTATTAGGCACTGTACTGTCTTATAGCAAGTAGTGTACAGTACAGGTCGGAAGGGCAAGCGGAAGCGGGGAGGCAATGAGGAAATTAGTGGGATTTATGCGCAAGGGGTGATAGTGATGGTGATAAGCGTGGACTCAAAATTGCTAAGGCGTGGGTGTTCGAGCCCAGAACAGTTCCTTGGATTGAGTCATATAGTAGGACGATGATTGGATACATGTTGACACTTGGATGAATGGGGACTAGACTTGTGGGGATTGACAGGCTGCCTGTGAATACGCAGTTCAGTCGGACAAGTCAGACACACGAACATGGAGAACATTACTACAGGAATCTCTCAAGAACAATATAGGAACCTGTTGAAGTCTAACGAATGTAAAACAGTGGAATAAAATACATCAGAACATGCGGGATGCCCCTCCCTTTGTGCTAAATGAGTGACTGGTATCGAGTATGTGATACAACGAGTGACAGAACTTTCGGTGAACATATTCAGTTGGAAGCGTGAAATGGAGACATTATTTTTAAGAAGATGGTTGGCCGGACCCTTACAGGATCAAGGCCAGGAGTGCCACAAGACCAGAGAAGACCGAAAAGACGCCAGCGTATGGTGCGGCCTGGGGTGCTCCAGCCCCGGTGAACAGAACACCGGTTGGTGATGCCGACGGTGCAGCCGGGGGTAGGTTGTAGCGGAGCGTAGGTTCATAGGCATCGACGCCCGTGGAGTGGGGACCAACAACGCTCGTAACCGCGGTGGAAACGGCGAACGACGAGGGAGTGGTGGCAGAAGACTGTGGCACGTACACGGGGATCACGTGGAAAGTGGAATCTTGTTGAATCGTGATGCTGGAAGCTACCTTGTCCATGACTACAGGCTCCGTGCGGGCCGGAGCAGCAGTCGTGATCGCACTCTGCACAACACTCGTCGCGGATGGCTCAGAGCCAGGAACGTGGTGAGCTTCATCCAGGTTGGGAGTGAAGGGGTTGGTTGGGGCCGCGGCCTCGTGGGTAGGGTTAGACTGCGCAGCAGACTTGGTGGGCTCACTTGGGGCGAGGGCGGAATGAGTAGGTGCAGGAGCTTCAGTGGCCACAGCGTCAACCTTGGGGGCAACTGTGGTTTCAGTGGGCAGGGTGTGTGTCACCGTACGAACGACCTCTTGAACAGTGGGTTCGCACGATGTCGATGCTTTGGGCTCGGGCTGTTTGGGAGGTTCGTCCACATGGGGCTCTGCCTTGGGTTCCTCCGGCTTAGTCTCCTCATGTGCTGGCTCCGGAGCGGGCGCGGGAGCAGGCGCCGGATCCTCGTGCTTCGGTTCCGGAGCAGGTGCAGGAGTGTCATGTTTCGGTTCTGGAGCCGGCTCAGGATCGTGCTTGGGCTCGGGGGCTGGCTCGGGAGCTGGCTCAGGTGCAGGCGCCGGAGCAGGGGCAGGAGCCGGAGCAGGGGCAGGAGCTGGAGCTGGGGGCGGAGCAGGTGCGGGATCCTCGTGCTTGGGTTCCGGAGCAGGTGCAGGAGTGTCATGCTTCGGCTCTGGAACCGGCTCAGGATCAGGCTTGGGTTCCGGAGCGGGCGCCGAGGCTTCATGCTTGGGCTCGGGGGCTGGCTCGGGAGCTGGCTCAGGTGCAGGCGCCGGAGCAGGGGCAGGAGCCGGAGCAGGGGCAGGAGCTGGAGCTGGGGGCGGAGCAGGTGCCGGAGCTGGGGGCGGAGCAGGTGCCGGATCCTCGTGCTTCGGTTCCGGAGCAGGAGCAGGCGTGTCATGCTTCGGCTCTGGAGCCGGCTCAGGATCATGCTTGGGTTCCGGGGCAGGCGCCGGAGCAGGGGCAGGAGCCGGAGCAGGGGCAGGAGCCGGAGCAGGAGGTGGGGGCGGAGGAGGAGCCTCGTGAGCGGGAGGCTGAGGGTGCCCATGAGGCTTCGCGACAATGGTGGTCGTGACTTGTTCGTGCACGGAGTGATCATCCTTGTGGTAACTGTTGGATTCAACATCCACAGTGTTGGTGAAAGGTAGAACCACGCTGTTGCCGACGTCAACACCGGATGGGCCTCCCAAAATGCTGAAATCCTCTCCCCGGCGGGCATGATGCTTGCTGATGTCAATGTCGACCGAATGATCGTCATAGCTCTGCTCGTTGACCTTGGACTTGAAGGAGTTGCTAATAGGGATATCAACTGAGTTGCCAATGTCAACACCCTCTGCCCCGCCGATCACGTCAACCTGCTCGCCATGGCCGCGAGCCTTGTGGTGATGGGGTTGTACGATGGTGGTATCGGTGTCGATGTCACGAGAGTGGTCGTCCTGGTAATAATCATTAACTTCAGATGAAAACTTGCTGGTGATCGGCAGCGAAAATGTGTTCCCGATGTCGACGCCCTCCGGTCCACCGATCAAGTCAACGTCATCGCCGTGTTGGCGCTTGTGAACAATCTTCTTGCCAACATCAACATCCCACGAATGATCGTCCTGGTAATAATCATTGACCTCGGAGGAGAACTTGCTAGTGATCGGCAGCGAAAATGTGTTCCCAATGTCGACGCCCTCCGGTCCACCGATCAGGTCAACGTCATCGCCGTGTTGGCGCTTGTGAACAATCTTCTTGCCAACATCAACATCCCACGAATGATCGTCCTGGTAATAATCATTGACCTCGGAGG